>NW_009600271.1:16858-36884 GCF_000690535.1 Cariama cristata
ATTTTTGTTTTGTTAAACTAGAATTCTCCAGTTAACATCTTTCTTTCCTTTTCTTCACACCCCCTGTGGCGTTAGCCACATAGGCTGTATATTACAAATAACTTTTTTACAAAGAGTCATTGCAGACTTGATCTTTTTACATGACTGTTGGTACTGGTTCTGCTGTCTAAGCTGGTAGCTCCCAGGTGTTCTCTAAAGGTCATGCCAGCGATGCCTGTTAATATGGCTGTGTCCTTCCTTTCCCCAGCTCCTATCCTGCTGTTGCTGCAGCAGAATGGGAACTTCCTCCAACAGTTAAAGGCTAATTAAATCTTAGTAGTTGGCTCCTTGGGCAGCTGGCTAGCTCAACAAGATCTTCCTGGCTTGGAGAGACAGCTTCTCGAGAGCATCCTTGCTCTATAATGAATGTCTGAACAAATCCCAGACGTAAGATCTAATTTTCTCATTGCTACTTTCTTCCTCTTTAATACTGTGGTCCCTGAAGCTTTTATGTTGTTTTACACAATCTGAGGTGCAGTTCACAGCTAAAAAAGCTTTCTAGTAAGATATTCCATAAAATCGGAACTTTTCCATAGAACAAAATACAGAATTTAGACTTTTTAGTTTTGTTTTAAAGATTACAGGAGAAGGTGGAGACTGGTGATGGGGATCACTGGTTGTTTGCCATTAAGAAGGTTAAAGGATTTTAATCGCCTTGCTTTTGACTGACTACCTGCTACTGATAGCTGGGTGAAACTGAGGGTGGGATTTGTACCTTTGTTACTGGAATGGGCAAGTTGTCTGGCTGCTGTCAGTCCTTTTCCTTTATGGATTTGGACACTTGGCAACAGTCAAGAAGGCTTTAAAGATTGCTGATAGAACAAAGGAATTAGGTCTGTTTATATAGAAGACGAGATCGGCCTAGTAATGTTGAGAAGGCTATAAGTCCATGTCTTATGGTTTGAGAAGTGTTAACAGAGACTAAGAATAAATTTGCCATCACTGCGTACTGCAGGCTTTCTTCCAGTACCACCTTATGAAGTACATGGTTCAAGACACTGTGAGACAGGATGACTGGGTGGACTACTGCTGATTCAGTTTGGCAATTTCTGCATTTTTTCCACTGGTCATTTCTTCGACATAATACGAGATAACAAAGTCTCTTAGGTCAAGACACTGTAAATATTCATTCTCCATAAATGTTGTTCTGTTAAACACAAGTCAGATCTGAGTTTACAGAATCCTTTCTTTCTTCAGCCTGGGCAACTTTCCAATTTTATGAGGGCAAGCAGCCCAGCAAACACTCCTTCAGACAATTCCTCATCTTTCTCTGTTTTCCAGAATGAAAATCCAAAAATATCAGCAATGGGGGCCAAAGTAACAAAGGAAAAGTGGGTGTTGCCACTTCTTGCCAGGTTTTTTGTAAATGTTCCTCTCCTTCCCTGTCCCAGAATAATAACAAAACTTCCCAAAGAATCCACAAAATAAACCAGGCTCTTTTACAGCCTCTGGTCTAATTCAGAGTAGATGCCATAACGAAAATGCTAGAGAACAAGTACTGTAAAGGGTATACTTCTTATCTGACTATTAAGGTTTTATTCCTCTTCTATTAAGGCTGCAAGAAATTCTAGGGCAACTACTAGGTCCTTGATGATGCTCAGCTGTTGTTCTTGTTTCTAAGTATTGACTGGGTTGATGCTATTTGCTCTTCTTTGACCTGATAGTGAGGAATCATAACTGGGGCATGAGTGGATAGATTCTGTAGTTTAGGACAGACTGGAGTGAAATAATGTTATGAAGAACTGAAAAACCAGGGGATACAAGCTGCAGGGAGAGTCATCCTAGGCTAGAGGTTCTGATCCATGCCTGCTTGTTCCTCCTGCAGCTCCAGTGAGATGATCAGAAGTAGTAAGTAGGGTGAGGGGATACGGCAGGCAGTGAAATCCTGGAATTGGTGTTAAGCAGACCGGAGATGGGATTAGAAACCGAGGCTGTGCTGGCAGAATGAGTTAATACAACTGAAGGACCAAAGACCACTGCTGAGAAGCAGGATCAGAAACTAAGACCGAAAGACAGCAAGAGAGACAGGAAGCAGGTTTTCAATGCAATAATCAGGATGTTATCTGCAGCTACAGAATAGCCGTTTGGGTTTCTTCTGTACCAGATGTGTGGCAACCATTAATGGAGTTTGCGAGGTCAGTTCTTTGACTCGTTGAATGCTGGTGGCTGGTTGTAGCTTGTCTGTCTTGAGTCATATGTCCTGCTGTTTTCAACTAAAATAAGAATGATCTGTAGAAATTCTTGGGGTTATAATGAATTCACTATTGTGAGTGAATTCACTATCTTTTTCTCGCCAAAGGTGTTTTGTATCAACAAGTCATTGAACTTCATTGTGTTCATACGTGTGACAGGAAAGAACAATGTCATCAGTGGATTTACTAGAGGAAGTTCTGCTGACTGGGTTTATGCATTCAGACTCTGAGACTACCTTTTGATCTGTCAGATCTACACAATTGATCTGTATAATGCAATGACTGTGTATGAACTGTGCCACAACACAGTCAAAGAGCTAATAATTGATTCCTTGAAACCATTTCTACCCATGTGAGTCATGGTAGGTCTTGTGACCTCCCTAAGATTTTTTTTTTTTGAAGATCCCAATTGTGGCAATTCTCCAAAGGGCCAGTATCTGTGAAGTATTTCTAGGTCAATGATTGTCAGACTGGAATTCACAAAGCAGAGGGAACAGCCACCCAAACTGAGACATGGTCTGGAATTGGAGGACCATGTCTGTATAAGAAAAGAGCTTCTCAGTTCCTATGCTTTTCCTTCTATTTTGATTGTTAATATAGTTTCTCTCTTTTTTTTTTATTTTGGAGAGTGCAAAAGCTAGAAAATTTGATTCATCAAGTCAGGCAGTGTCTTATTGGAAGACTCCTGGAAGACCACACTTGTTCTAGAGATGAACACGATGTCATTTCAGTAGCAGAATCCCTTTGTGAACCTCCTGGAAAGAAATGTTTTGCATGAGGACTCAATTTTTCTTGTTCTGAATTCATTCAAACAAATTACCCTGCAGACTCTGTTTACGGTAAACTTTTCTTGAGCCCTGTTCAGAATCAAGACTGAATCTGAGTGCTCTTTAGAAGCTGCGAAGGTTGTAAGTGTGTGAACACGTAAATGTATCAAGCAGAGCAGTGTGCCTCAGTCTTCTGAGAAGCTAGGAAGATCAGTGTCCTTTAGAACTTCCAGCAGGTGTTTCCATCTGTTCTCCAAACTATTGTATTCTCCATAAAGTATCTTGACCTGGAACAGCAAAGCAGCTTGCTTTTCTTTCTTTAATTAGGGATGTCTTAAGATATTTACAGAGGAAAGAGGATAACTTGCTTAAGTAAATCCATGTGATAGTAGGGGTGTTGAGGACCTCTCTTCGTTTATAGGGATCTTTTTTTTTCCCCTTCTGCATCAGAACAATCCCAAGTTATTTGTTCTTCTAGAGCAGGAGCAAAGATAGAAGACTGGCTCAGAGCGTCAGGGAGGGAACTAAGACATAAATCCAAATGATGTTATTGAGACTTCGACACATTTGCTTTCCAGCTGATGGAGAACATAGCCACAAGAAGAACGTGCTTGGGAATTTTCCACCTGCCTGTTTGACGTAGGACAAGAAAGAAACCATTCATTTCCTGACAGCATGTCTGAACATTGGAAGTAGAATAGTTATTTAATGTGTTTGGGTTTTTTGGCAATCTGATTCATAGTTTTTGAGTGCTTGTAGTTGCCAGTTCTTGATGCAATACACTTTTATTTTTTTTTATTCCATGAATAAAAAGATGCATGCCAGTTCTTGATGCAATACATTTTTATTTTTTTTATTCCATGAATAAAAAGATGCAACAGACAAATCTTCAGAGCGTACTGTAGTCTATTCTATGTTTTGTTTTCCCTCTAATAGCAGGATAAATAAAAGTATTTTCAGGCCTGTCCTCTTCCATCAAGCCTCTGGGAAAGAAAAAAGAAAGGGGAGGGGGGGTGACTGAGCATGGAAAATTTTATGAAATTGCTTATGGGTTTCCTTTTCATGTGAAATTTCCCTGAAATTTTCCCCATGACTCATTTCCTTCTTGATTCCTTTTTAAGTCCATAGTTTGGCCTTCCTTATTTTAAGACAAGTAGGTAGCTTTTTCCTGCCCAGTGTGACATGGATTTTGCAAAGGTGTATAGTCAATGTTGAAGTTATTCTGTGTCTTCTGAGTACTTAGACATTTCAGACTATTCTCTGTAGGGGCAGATGCCCTGTTTTTTTCACATTTCTCTTTACTGCCCGTGGGCAAAGACAGGAAACAAGAAATGCACTTCCAAAGGAAATGGTTATTAATCAGACGTGTATTGTGCGAGGGAAGAGGTGGTGGGAAGTTGTTTTATTTTGGCAGATGTCTGTTGATGGTTGCAAAGGTTTTGTATTGACAGAAAGTCAATGAGGGAATTTGTTATGGTTTCATAGCTTCTGACTTGCAGTTTTCAGTTCATGCTGACATACACTCTTCCTGCTGGATATAGACTTCTCTAGAACTCATTCCCTGAAATGTCACCTGGCGTCTTCTACAGTGCTAAGGACAGCTCTTTTCTGGGTCAGACTTGCATGACTAGTTCCTTTGTATTGGAGAAACAGAAATACTGTCTGGTGTGAGAAATGTAGAAGGTTGATGGAGTGCCAGCGTCCTTCACCAGCCTATAGTCATTGTCACTCATAAAAGTTCTATGGAATCCATAAATACTTTATTTAACATGAATACATCTAGTCTGACCAAACTCTTGGACATGCTTAAAGCTCTGTGACGTAACTTTCCTTACAAGCGAAAAAAATCAAGACTCTCAGGGTTCTCCTAGTACTTGTAAGATAGGGCTTACCACTTTTGTAGAAACATGAACAGTAATATGTTCTTGTAGTGCAATTAAAGTTTAGTATAACAATTCAATGCATCTGAAGCATTGAAAACCCTTGAAGATCTTGGCAGTGTTTCTTGCAATATCTTATTCTGTAAAGGCTTGTATGATCTGATCACCAAACTATCTGAGTGCTCCTCATGGTGAATTAAGGCCTGTCACCTTTTTGCCTCCTCTCTGCACCCCTTGCCAGGGTTCAGATAAAGCGTATTATTTACAAGACCTGAGTCTTTAAAAAAAAAGTGATCTCCCTAGTGCAACAAATGAAATTATTTAAGTTCTAAGTGATTAATTTGTTGGAAAATAGATCTTAAATAGTAGAAGTAAAATTGCCTGCAGAGGTTAATTTAGTTTTGATCTACACCTTGGTAGTATCTTTGGTTTACAGGAACACATACTGCTTTTTCTATAACTTGCTGCTTCCTTTCTCTAAACTTAAAAGCAACCAAATGGAGAGCCTTGAATGAAGAATGTCACTTATTCTTTAATTAGAAACATACCTACTTGTCCTGCCCGTAAGCAGTGCAGTCCTCCTATTGTTGAAAATTTCATTGTTAAACTACTTCATCCTTTATGAAAAAGGAGCTTATTTTGTAGAGAAATTAAGCTGACTTTTTAGCTAGGCTCTTTCCATATCACTAATAGCATAATTCTTCTAGTTGGATAAATTACTACATCTGAAACAAACTTGGGATATTTGAGAAAAGAAATCTTAATAACAAAATGAAAACTGAAATCCAAAATAAGACTAAGGTAAAATAATTGAAAAAAAAAAAAAATCCCAAACAAACTACCCACACACACCCTCCTACCCCAATATAATTAGAGGAGTCTTCCCTGTGTTATCTTACAGCTGTTATGTCAGAGGAACTTGCATGTACTGACAGAAAGTGGCAATTTCCTCGACTGTGGCAATGCTGGCTTAGTTCCCCTTTCTAAAATGAAGGGAGTTTTCTGTCCAGGAATAGGTAGATGCACTGCAGCTCACTTTCGAGTTAGATGTACTTAATGCATTTCCATGTATAAAGTGTAAATTTTTAGCTTGTTTTGAAGTATCAGGACACCTGAGTACTGATATATGCTATTTAGCTGTTTGTTCAACCGGATAGGAACGTTGAGCAAAAACTTGCTGCTGTGTTTGATTTTTACAATCATATTTTTGTGTTCTTGTCTCTGAATGTACAGATAACTGTAAGTATTTGTTGAAAGGCCAAGTAAATTAGATGCATGCTCAGAAAGTCCCTTGATAAACTAGGCAAACCAAATTTCCCAGTTTGGTCACTGATTGTTCAATTATGAATAATTTGATGGGAGACAAATGTGGCTGTTCCTGCATTGGGAGAAAAATTACCCAGTGAATATAGTTGTCATGACAAAAGGAGGAGACTTTTAGAATCAAAGTGACACTTAAAATGTTACCACTTTAATGACTGTCCATTATTAAGGACTGATAGCCTATTACTAATGTATTATATATAGAGTGTGTATGGGACAGGAGGTTGGGGTACTCCTGGCATTAGTAGTAGATTACATCCTTGGGACTGTTAGAGGGTAATGGGTTAACTTCAGAGCATAGTGAAGAGGGAATCTTTCTGTCTGTTTTATCATCTGTAGGTTACTTTTTTAAATTTCTATTTTCTTTTGAAAGTAGAACTGGCTAAGGAAAAATGTAGTGGTCAGTGATGCTTGCCCAGTGTATATCTGGCCTAGGATGGTCTTTGAATACACATGATTATATGGAAAATAAGTTTGGTTGATCAAATTCAGTAGTGTTTGTAATGTGTTTTACTTAGGCCAAGGCCAGGGTGGATGGGGCTTTGAGCAAAGTGGTCTGGTGGAAGGTGTCCCTGCCCATGGCAGGAGGTTGGAAATGGATGGACTTTAAGGTCCCTTCCAACCAAACCATTCTATGATTCTGTAATGATTAGCTGTTTGTGATATATTATTATGTTTGTCCAGTTTATCTAAATGAAGACTGAAATGTCATAGTTAGCTTGCAGTTCATGGAAACAAAACTATTAAATCGAAATGTGGGTCCATAGGATAATAGTGGGAGATGTTAGATATCCACATGCTGGTATTTTCAAACAGGGCAACCTTTTGAAAGGTGGTTCTAGACAAACTTTTGTTGGCTAAATGAACTGAATTGAATAGTCTTCCATAACATTTGAATAAATGATCTAATGGTATTTTCTGGCTTTAAACTTTGAGGAGGACGAGCCCATGACAACGAAAATACAGTCCGAGTCTAACACAGTTTTTCGAAATGTCTTCTGGTGGCACTGATGGAAGAATGTTCTTCTGTATGTTTAAGTAGCAGGAACAAACTGAAAGAAAACGGAAGAGGGAGCTATTTTGCAGAAGCACTTCATTTTGCAGGTTTTTTTCATTGCTGAAGTTATGACTCCACACAGGTTTAGTCACTTCTTGTATGTAAAGAGAAAAAATGGCAACTTTGATTGTCACTTCTTACCCTTTTCATATGTAGATGTTAATGAGGCTGATAACCTGGGTTTTGAACTGATCTCTAAAACAGCTTGAAAGGGCTAAACTTCATTATTTGCTGAAACTGTGTTCAAAACTCCAAGCTGTGTGAGCATACAGCAAATATTTGCATGTTCGTGTAGGAAAACCTTTATTCGTAATGGGAATCTCTTCGAGGGCATCCTATACCTTGTTCCTTCCCTCCTTTTTCTCAGATGAAAAACTTGAAAAATTGCCTACATAGCGGTTTGCACTTGAAGGGTTCTAATGGCTCAAAGATGTGAGGGGAGTGAGGCATCCCTGAGGTTAAGTGTCTCTTTAGCTTTTCCTACTGTGATTGCAAATTTTACTCAAACGTTCTAAAGTATTAACCCCCTGTAGATCAAGCCTCCATGAAAATAAGCTGTCTGTATATTTGCTGCTTCATAGGAAGAGAAAGCGAGAGTTTTCTTTTGTGAAATTAGATTATAGGATCAGCCTACTGAATGGAGTGAGATGGGATGGGGAATGAGGGGGAATAATTCCAGTGACCCAACTTTAGGTGCTTATGTAAATGCCCAAAATTAAATGAAGGAAATCCTTCTTTGACAGATTGGTACTAGGCTCGGCAAATTCAAAATTGCATAAGGTGGTTTTGATCCAGGATTTTAAAAAGTCTGTACTACTTTGCTGGTATGAAGCAGAAGGCAGCTAATTTCTTCTCAATTTAATCTTTTCTCTCAAAGACTTGAAAAAAATAAACAACCAAACTTGTACTCTACAAACACAGTAATGTTATTGTAACATACATACAAAAGAGGTGAAAGCTGACTTAGGAGGCGATTCTTAAAATTACTTCCAATTCTTTTGACTTCAGTATGTATTTAAGCTAAAACAGTTCAAGAAATGTGCTCCTTTACATAAGCATGTCTCACTCTGGAAGCTGCTTGTAGTTTAATGTTTCATCACAAGAATGGCAGCTCATATGTGCTGCCAAGAGACCATTACTTTTTCTTGTGCTCAGGCTGTTCCAGTGAGATACCTTTAAGGTGAGGAAATGCATATTTAACAATTCCTGTCATCGCTGCCTATGTGGTGAGAGTGCTTTGTGTGAACTTCTTACCCCATTACACCAAGTGTAATTGCTGATGTTTCTGTGCAGCAAAGTTTAATTTAAAAACAACACTAAACAAAAAAGATGAAATAAAACCAAATACTGGAATCAGGTGCGATTTATGAGGACAAGCTTGAAAAATGGCTTCTGTAGATAAAGAATATTGAGAAGGTTCATCTGATGTTGTTAAAACTTATTTAGAAAATGGGTTGTTCTGTTATAAAACCTTGATACTTTGAGTTTTTTGGTTTTATCCCCTAATGATATTCCTTTCAAAGCACCAACTGCAGCTTTACTTCCACATCCTTTGCCTAACGAGAAAGTATCAGAGCAGCATGTGCTTGGACTAGTGCAGGGCTAAGCATGTCCTATTTGAGCAGCCCACTGCTTCCAAACAGAGTTTATATAGCTATGTTATTTTGGTGTACTCTTTGAAAAGACTGTTGATTTGTCATATGATTACACTGGTGAAGGTGGGGGAGCATCTAAAAATGCTGGCTTTGACTATTAGCTTTTATAATAGAAACTAACAAAGGTGTCACTGATTCTTTTAATTTTTTTCCTCCTGTTTCCCATCCTCTGTAGCAAAAAACCCCAAACAAATTAAAAGAGAACTTTGATTAAATACTAAGTATAGATATTAATATCTTTATTAAAAACTGAATTACTGTATGCATTGCCCATAAAACTTTTCTAAATATTGATGTAGAAGGCTGTTTCCTTTTCTTGATGTATTCAAATCCAGGGCAGAGGGAAAGTAAAGACCTAAAGAATAGTTTCATGAACATTTGTCTTCAGTATATTTTTTTGAATACTCTGTTCTGACATTCTCATTAATATATCAATATTAGTAACCTGATTTAATTGCTCAGCAATCCTTGACATCACTTAGTCCAATGATTGATTCCTTTTACCAGCATTACTTTAATAATGTATCTGTCTGATCCTAAAAGAAGAGATCTTCTTTTTAAAAGTTGTTGTGAAAGCTTCTTTTCTTACTGTAATGGTTCAATAAAATGTTTAGCTGTGGATGGATTGGAAAGGAAACACACGTTGTTGTAGCTTGTATCTATGTTGGAAAAAAAATTTCAATATCATAAGCCTTAGCTGTTGTTAAACTCTGTAAAAAGTTTCCTCAAGTTGTTTTCAAATTTTCTCCTTATTGCACTGTTGAAAACTTTTTTTACAACCAGCTTTACGCCTCCCTCAGTGAGTTAGACAAGGGTTCTTGGGAAAGATGGGCAATGGAAAACTCAGGCTCATATACGCCTGAGTCAGTACATTAATCTTCTGGGTTGTAACTGGCTTCAAATTGTCTTTGTTAGAAGGCATGTTCTTTTGCCTTGCTTAGCTGTAATACGGGGCTTTCCAATAGCTCTAGGCTTTCTCTTTGACGTAGTATGTTCCTTTATTCCCACTGCTGCATTGGCTTGGTTCTTTCTGTCCTCTCTCTCTGGCTGTTAATCTGTGACAACAGCAGGAGCAGGTGAAAATGATTTGTGTGAGAAGAAAGTTTTCAGTGTTAAGCAACTTTATGTAAAATTAAAAATGATATGTTTTAGCCTTGAGAAATTAGGGGTTTAATCTAAGCTATTTCATATAATCGAATTATATAACTGACAGTATAACAGCCTGAGATTTTTCTCATAGCATATTTGTAGATACCATAGGAGAAGCTGCAAACATTTATATTCTGTTTTAACTATGAAAAATGTGTTCTTAATCTTTAAATAAAAGAATATAATTCTTTCCACATTTCTGGGGAGAGCTTTTAAGGCCATCTGCTTATTAAGATGGGAAGACAGTGCCCTTGCACAAATTCAGATCAAGGTACATACAAGAAATCATATGTAGTGTTAGGAGTGGAAGTGCTCGAAAGTAATGTACGCATATGTGCCTCTGAAAGTCAAAGTTAGGAGTTAAGCTGTGATTGTTAAGTTAACTTTTTCAGAGGTGTTATTGCCTCGGTTGTTGCTCGAGGTAGACCTGCTGAGTGGAGCAGTCAGAACCCTGAAGGGCAGGACCTGTGCCTTGGTTGTCACTGGGGCTCTTATTTTAGTGCCATTGTGGAGAATTCAGGTTTAAGACCCTGCTCAGTATGAGTTAAGATACATAGGAGTGAGTGTTTCTCAATCAGATGCCTCCACTAGAATAGAAATTCATATGCTAGTCATTCTGCCCATGGGCTTGGAAAGCAGCATCCCTACATGTTGTCCTGGTTTTATGCCTCTGGGAAAGACAGCAGGCTGACTCAACTGCCAGTTAATTCATAACATTTTAGTAAAGAGTTTGGAACAATTTTACTGTCCCTTGGTTAATGAAGGTCTTGTAACTAGAGTTTCTCTAAATAGTTTCCATGCTTTTGTTAGTATTTACTTATGCTGGCATAAATGAATAGCTTTAGTAGACTCTGAGTGATACTGTGTAATATCAGGTGTTTGATCCTTGTGTTGCATCATTTGCCATTACTACTCTTGCTGTTGTTTATCAAGCTGTTTGCTTGATGGTCATGCTGACAACAAATATTTCAGAGCTGAACATCTCAGTATAGGATAAGATAACTCTCTGTTCCTTGCTCAGATGAAAAATGTCACTTAGCTCTGGGACATAAGAATATTTCATAGTCAATGCTGTTATTCTTAATGCTGGTGCTTCTGTATTTGAAATTGTAGCTGTGCTTGCGATATTTTTTCTTAACTTCAGCATGCCTTGCAGTCATGCCAGAAGTAGACTAATTTTCTTGAGGCTGTGTGTTGTGTTTGAATGCAAAGTGTCCCAGTATGTAAAGATATACTGTCCTTTGGTTATTTGAGAGTACTGAGAATTTCAGCAATGTATTTACTTTCATAAGACAGAGGGAGAAGCCTCAAACTGATGAGGAAGAGAGGGAAGTGGAATGTCATAAGCATCTGGTTTTGACAAGTCTATGATTTATAATTTCCCCAATGAAAATATCACCTCCACAATTCCCATTGGAATGAACTCATTAAAGGTATTTCAAGAGCTGTGATGGTATTTGGGAATTCTGCAAATGCAACTAGAAAGATGTACGTGCTTTCTCATATCCTTAGCCAGTTGCTCAGATACCTCACTTCATTAATGAGCATATTTTTACGGCTTGAAGATTAGCTCTTCTAGCTTCTGTTTCTGTGATATTAGTATGCTAATCAGAAATAGCAGATTCTTTCCAGGAATTCTGTGGTTTTGTATAATCTTTTTCCTGAAAGGTCTGGGCACTTGGTAAAAGGGGAAGCATATGCTAGGGTGTGTTCCCACTTGGAAATAACTGAGAGAATGCTAGATTTTCTTGAAAGAGAAATTCCTGCAGCAAAAGAGGTAGGGGGAAATGAAAAAAAAAAATCTTTATAATGTATTGCTAGATCATTAACTCTAACTTTGTCTGGCCCTACAGAACAGTCTAGGTACAGCTGATATTAAACATGTTCCATGACTATAGAAACTTCTATGAGAAGATTCCTGGTAGTGTGATCTGCACAACCAAATCTGCATGATATCTTTCTTTCTTGATATGATTATCTAGTGCAAAGATTGAGTCATTGCATTTCTTTTTTATTAGTATTTCTTTTAAGGGAGAGAGGGGATACTAATAAATAACCTTCTTCAGACTGTCTACCTTGTCACCTGTCTCTGATCTTCCATATGGTAGTCTTGGTGTGGGTCAGGGTAATCTTTATCTTCTGGCATCCCATCTTCTTCGGGCAATGAAGATGATTATGGGACTGGAGCATCTCCCTTATGAAAAAGGGCTGAGGGAACTTGGTCTGTTCAGCCTGGAGAGGAGAACATTGAGAGAAGATCTGATCAATGCTTATAAATACCTTAAGGGTGGATGTCAAGAGGATGGGACCAGACTCTCTTCAGTGGTGCCCAGTGACAGGTTAAGGGGCACCGGGCACAAACTGAAACACAGGAAGTTCCGTCTGAATATGAGGAAGAACTTTTTTACTTTGAGGGTGGCAGAGCACTGGAACAGGCTGCTCAGAGGGGTTGTGGGGTCTCCTTCTCTGGAGATACTCAACCAGTGTGGACAACAGCCTGTGCAGCTTGCTGTAGGTGAACCTGCTTTGCCAGAGGGGTTGGACCAGATGGTCTCCAGAGGTCCCTTCCAATGCCGATCTTTCTGTGATTCTATGACCTCCAGGTATGATCAATGTAGCTTCCTTAACTATCCAAACAACTCTTTGCTTGAACAATCACAGTCTTTTCAAAGTTCTGTCTTTTTGTTCCTTTCCCCTATCATTTTGCAGCTTTTAATGTGCTTTTGTAGCACCGTCAGTGCTACCCAGTCGGACACTGGAAATGGTCAGTTGGTCTATAACAATGCCCCAAATGTGTGTTGGGAGGCCCTTTAGCTCTTGTGAGGCTTTCCTTCTTTCCTCCTCTTTTTTTTCCTAGTAGCTCTTGTTAAGCTACAACATTGCTTACGTGCAAAATCTAGTAGTCCCTGAGTAGCTATAATGGGTTATTTCCCTCACTGGGTCACTTGCTGTTCTGTAATTATTTCATGCATACTTTGTTCTTGGATTGCCTAGCATCTATGTGGCAGCCACAGCATGTCTGTGTAATGAATCTGCCACTGCCGAATGTGTTTGCAGCTGACTTGAAACTCATTCTTACTGTAACATTGACTTGGTCTTTGTGATGGGAAATACACCACCTATTAAACCACCTTTAATTCTTTTTTTTATAAGCTTTTTTCAGTTCTGGCAAACTTTATTAGAAACTGAGATTCTGTTTCAAATGAGCTACTACTTTACATGAGGCAAAGCTAAAAAGCTAAAAATCTTAGTCTTAGATGTTGCTTTTTTCCATTTTTGCCTTCTGGCAGCTTAGTAAAGTATTGCATAAGCACTGGCAGGTAACTTCCCTGCTTGCTTCAGCATTGAATTACTTTATTTAGCTGCTTATACTGGTAATTTGTTATAGGCTAAAATGACCTTGCTAAATGTTCATGCAAAACATTTTGTTATTCATTTGTCAATAGCACTAGGTCCTTTGCATCTAAATTCAAACCACTTTACAAGTAAGAATCAAAGGTCGCTCATATCTTCCTATGTGTTTGAGGGAGCAAAGCCATTCAGCTTCAACAAGAAACATGAGTTGCTTTATACTAAATTAGTAAAACATTTTCTGGCTTTGAGAACACTTAAGTTTGGAGAAAAATGTGTTTTATAGAATCAGATTCAGTAGCCCTGGAACCAGAAGTGATGTGTCTGCATCAGCCTGCCACTGTACGTGGGCTGAGAATCCCTGCTGAGACACAAAACTTTATTAACGCAAGTACGGATCGTCTAACTCAGCTATGCGTCTTCCCAGGCAAAGCTTGCGTCTATGCACGGCATCACACAGATGCATGAAGGAAGCATTTGTACTGTGAAATGCAGTGCTCTGTTAGAAATGGCTTTGAAGACCTGGATCAACTTGGAGCTCTGAGGATGTCCCTTTGGAGTTCTGTCACAAAAGAAACTTCCCTTTGTAGCTGCTGGAAAGACAGAATTACAGAACTGAAGATGGGGTTAAAGCAACAGTTTGTAACACTGGTTTGTAATGTAATCTTAGAAATATCCAGCTATGCTGTTGACTGATCCTACTGGTGAGCTATGCAGATGAGATTTGAAGACTGTTCTCTAGAAGGCTCTGAAAAGCACAGCAGAACTTCATCTCTTACTGTAAGGTCTCGAGGCAGAAATATCATTTGTTAGTAGTGGAACAGTAGTTTGGCAATCTGTGGATTTTGCCTATATCGTTTTGGGTGTTCCATTGTCACCAAAACAGAACAGATTGAGAACAAGATTTCGTGTCCAGAAATGGAACAAATGCAAATAAACTGTTTCTGCTGCTTCTAGTGGGAATGAAATGTTTGCATTTTCTGCAGAATTACTGCATTTATTGTTCTTTTGCTACAGAGCCTGCCAGGTAACCGAACTATTGTTTCTACTATGCTTACCTTGGAAAGCAGCCAGCTTGTAAGCATAACGTGCTAGAAAACTACAATTTATGTGGCTTTTAAAGTTGTTATAAACATGTGATTTTTTTGCTGATGTGTAAGTATACTTCAAAATGCTGTGTATTCCTGATACAAAGACAGCTCTGCATACTTTCAGGTTCTCTAAAATACGGAATTTACCAATTAAGTGGCTAGAACATTTTTAATGTTTTTTTTCTTTGATACTTGTCTTTGGAAATATATTTTTTAAAGCCTGAGGCAGTTGCACAGACTCAAAGGGTTGGCAGAGTTATATGCAACTGATAATAGCAATTTATCTTTATTATTATTTAAAAAAAAACCCCAAACAACAGAATAGTGACATAAATTTGTCTGTGCATGCTGTTCTTCATCTCTCATAGAAGTACTGTTTAGCCAGAATGACTTACATGGTAGGGAAATGAAGATAAGTCTGTAGTTTTTCTTTTCAGCCTTTTAACAATTCTGAGAGTAGATAAAATCCATAATCTGACCTTGCAGTTGATTCTAGGTGAAGACTCACTGGCTTCGGTAAGTTTGCTGTTGGGATTTTTAGCATGGGGCCTGCTGAAGCTTTATAGCATGTAGTGTCCTGCTAAGAAAAGGAATAAAGTAGTTTAGCAATTGCTGTTTTACAGATGATGTCTCTCATAGTATAAAAAATATTTTTAAAAAAAGCTGCTTTGTTTTTTTTTTTAAAAAAAAAAGGTGCTGTAATATTACCCATCCAGAATCAAATTCATTTGTAGCATATGTTGTAACTGCAAAAGGAGGAATTATTTGGGTTAATATATTCTGCTCTAAAGCAAGGAGAGGTTTTTGTAAAGGATGTCACAAATACAAAGCTCTGACTGAAACTTTTTCCAAGTTAGGTACCTTGCTTAAGGCCTCTGAAAGTCTGTTTTTCACATCCCCCGTTTTTAATTTCTTAATTGCACTCTTCAGAATAATGAGTTAGCATAAGTTTTCTGTCATGCTGTTACTGTCCTAGTGATCGTCAGTGGTTTTCATAGCTTGTTGAACAGGCTGTTTTGAATTTTGTTCGTACACGTCTCCTGTAGTTCTCAGAGTTGTTAACCCGACGAGAAAAGTCTGCCTTGATGAGGGAAGAAAAGCCGTTAGAAGTTCATGGATGTATCCTTACACAGAAGGAAGTTGTGGGTTACTGTTTTGTAAGTAGGCGGAGAAAAGAGTTTACCCTGGAAATGGTGGACACAACAAACTGGAGTGTTGGGTATTTTTTTTCAGCAACTTGGAAATTCAACTTTTTTTTTTAAATTGTACGTTCAAGACTTGTTGTGGTGCTGCATATCAGTAACTTGAAGAGCTTTCACTGTTCTCAGGGAGTGATCTTGGTTCAATGCCAGCAGCAGAGATTTTAAGATACTCCACTGAACACTCTACTAGTTTTGTCTTTGAGTAGCTGTTCTGCAGCATGAAGTCCTTGATTTCTGTTCCCCAGCTGAGTATTTTATTGTGAAATAGGTACTTCTGAAATTACAAATGCCACTGCTCCCTGCCAAGAATAGCTGTGAGATAAAGTGTTGGGGTGCTTTTATGCAGGGGAAAACCAAAAATTGATTTATTGGTTGGTTTGTGACGTCTCTAATTACAAAGTGGAATGTTTTATCTGTTTTTCATCACTTTCATTTGGGTTTGTTATCTATCAAAGTTGGTCAGCTTTTTGGTCTGTTGTGGACTTTTAAAACCAGAGGACTTAGATTTGCCAGCTTTTGCCCCCAAGTAGCTTTTTTTGTAAAGTAGTCTGTGCCAAGAGCTGACCTGCAGGTTTTACATTATATACCTAATAAAACTCCAAAACTGACCACTACTATTGTTTGTTGCAAGGTTATAGTTGTTTTTTTTTTTTCCTTTGTTTTATTTAAAGATGAGATGAGGGTGGAATACAACAGCTGTTCTTCATCTGCCAAACCTATTTTGGATGACTTGTCAGCCAGGGCACTTGTTTTGTGTTGGTTGCTGCTTATTACAGGCTTGTGGGGCCACAGTAACTTGAAGGATAGTACAGAGAACAACTCTATGCATGGAAAGCCATGAAGAAGTAATCCAAAATGATTTGTCTCTATTATGCAATATGCATAATAAAATGAGGTAGGTTTTGGTAGAAAAAGCTCTTGTGCAGTTCTTCCTGCTTTCCCATAAATCATTCTTTTTTTTTTTTCAGGAAGCAGCTGTAGCTGTTGCTTGATACCCTCTTAAAAATGATTTTAAATACCTTAACTCATGCTGTCATTCAAGCTTTATTGGTCTAATGGTTGTCTGGAGCAACAGTGGAAAGAGTACAGGTAAACAAGAGTGAAAAGCATCAGACTGATTTGATGTCTGTACCCTGACTGAATTATCTGCTTATAGTATCTAAAGGCTGTACTGCGAAGAATCTCAGCCAGTTTTTTTTGCATTTGGAAAGACACAATTACTTCGAAGAGCAAATTAAATATTCCATTAAATTTTTTATTGAATTATAATAGTCAGATTAAGTCTTGGCAAATAAAAGAGATAATAAATTGTAAGATGCAGCAATAATGATATTTTATTGGTAATATTTACGGAAATTACTCTTAAGTATTGTACTTTTTATTTTGTGCATGTGTAAGCTAGTATCTGCTATACTGTTAGAGAGGGTCAGGGATGTGGTTTGTAATGCTAATTATCTTTTATTGCCCTATCCCATATTGTTTTATGATACATGTGTTAAATCTCTTAAAGGGTTTAAATGCAAGAACTGAATAAAAGGGAAGTAGTTTTAATGGTCAAGTGCCTGTTTCTTCACATGTTTTTTTCTGTGATAGTGATCTGTGCCATATTTGTGTGTTTCTTAAAATACTGAAGTGCCCAAGGGAAGGATCAGAAATAAAATGTAGTTCATAAAGAGGTCTGTGGAGATTGATGGAGCTTCTTGTCTGTATCGTGTGGGCTACTGATTAGAGTGGATATCTGTGCGATTAATAATTTGGCTTCTTCCTGTCATTGCTTCCCATATAACCTCTGGTATTTCTGCAGTTCTTTTAACTGAGGCACAAGTGAGAAGTTACATGATCAAAGAGATGGGGGAAGTTGTAGATCTGGAAATACAATTGAGTCGGTCTACAAAAGCTGGCTGTAAGCCATTTTCTCCTTAAAATACGGCACTATGTAGAAACCAGTTTCTTGCTTTGAGTGCAAGAATTGGTAAAAATTTCCTTTTGAAATGTTGTTATGAAGAAAACCCCCATAAAATGCTCAAACAGAAAAGCCTGGCGATTTGTTGGACCTGAAACGTTCTGCTAGGATGTGTCATTTCCAATGAAACTTTGCCTGCTCGGTAGTTGCCGAGACCCCTAAGTTTATTTGCCTCGTGTGCTGGGAAGGATTGTCCAGCTGCCTGCGCTCCTGTCTAGGTGATTTTGTGTAGGAACCTTAAACAGTGAACAAGTAGATGTTTGGATCATTTGTTTGATGCCTTGTTTAATGGACACTTGGGAAGTTGGCAATCTCTGTTCCCCTCTTGCCCACCTCCTTGAAGTCCCAATTCACTTCACCCAGGTGAAAGGTTTTAAAAATTGTATCTTCTGACTAGGAAATTATGTTTCAGAATGCAAAACTGAATACGGGAGCTGGAATTTCCAGCTCACCTCTTTGATTTGCCATCCTTAAAGGAAATGCAGAACTAAATTGAGTCAATCCGCAGTTAACTGCTGGCTTGCTTTGCAGAACTGTTAGAGAAAAGGCATCATTGGCTGTCTGTGTGAGCTTCTGCTTGATTTTAATTGAAGATAACATTTACCTTTTGCACTGGTAATTGACTGAAAGAAGAATTAAACCCAATGCCTAGTGTTCCTCATTCAGTTCTTGAAGACTAATGAACAGTTTTATTGCCTGTGCTGATTGAATGGAAACATACTGACTGGTAATAATACAATGTTTTTTTTATTGGCACTAAAGAGCATTTCTTTATTTTTTCAGTAGTGTAATAAAACCTGATTTGCTGACTACATAGTACTAAGTGCTTAAAAATCTCTCCAGTTATCAGGCAGCTGGCTCTGTTTGTTGGGTAGTATTGCTTAATTCCATACTGTAGGTTAAATCTTGTTTTATGTTGAACCTGGAAGACACATTAACCCGTTTGTATAAGAACTTTGAATTAGCCAGGAACTGTTAAGGAAATGTGAAGCGTGTGGTGAGTCTTGACTACTGTGAAACTTCTAGACCTTTAATTTTAGGATTTTTTTTTTGTTTCTTGTCAAATAAACTTATTTTGCATCCTTTGCCCACTTATAAGCCATAGAAACAGTTGTGAATTAAAACTAGTTTTGTTGTAGAAAACAGGCTGTTTAAAACCTTTTGAAGTCATCATCGTAACAAGCTGTGGTCGTGTCTGTCATTCCAGCTGTATCTTGAATAAAAGCATGTAGGTTATAAGCAAAACAAGTCAAAATCTGATCACAAGAAGGTGCCTCTGCTTTATGTTACTAAAGTTTTACTAAAGTTACAAAGTGTTTGCATGGAATATTGAAACAATTTCAAGAAAATATTCTAATAAAGATGAAGTTTACAAAAGTGCAACTGTTTTGGAAAGTAATTTGTCCCATTGTAGTCGAGAATTTTTAAAAGTAACTGAAATGTAAAACAAAAATTGTATTTTAAGAATTACTGTTTCCTGTTACCTGGAGACAGAGCATGTTTTCCTTCTGCTATGGCAACGAGAACATGTGAAGTACAGTACCCCAATAACTTGGAGTTCTGCCACAAAATAGATGAAGAACTACAAGCCCAGTATGAGGATGCTGTCCTTCTTACTGTTTGCAGCTTTCAGACTGAATCTTAAAATAATTTTGACTGTCTGCCCACAGCTCTGACCCACACAGCAAATGGAAAGTGGCTTTAAGATGCATAAAGACCGTAATATGTGCTAAATCCAGTGTAGAGAGTGATTGCTGCATTAGGAAGAGAGACTTGTCAGTGGCAGTAAAGGAATACTTCTGTACTTTGAAAATGCTTGGGTTCTGTTACTCAGAGTTCTTGTCAAATCCTTAAATTCGTTTCTTGGGTGTCTCATCTCTGACATGAATCAACTCTGATTTTCTTTGTTTTGAGATTTTTCGCATTTGTTTTAGATCATTTTACAAGTCCTCATTATGTCCTCCTTTCCCTTTGAGATTATTTGGTTGGTGTTTTAATCATGTTTTGAAGTGGCAGGGATGTATTTTGCATTGGTTCCTAGCTGTTACTTCTCTTCTTGAATGTGTGTGTTAGATATGTCAGCCATCCTAAATCTATAAAGATATGTTGTTCCTAAGCTGGGCGTTTAAGGGGCTGAAAGATGCAAAAGGACGATAGAGTCCGTTCTCCATTGTCTTTGGTAGTAGGTGTCTGGGAATTCCTCAGGTGACTGACACAGTGGTGAACTGGGTACGAGAGCCCTGGTAGTGCCAACACAAGCTGACAGCAGCGTGCAGAGCCTGGCCTGGCCTGGCAGGGCTCGACAGCAGATGCCAACTGTGCAGTCCTTGGCATTACGGCTTTCCTGTTAAGCAGGG
>NW_009600271.1:36915-51118 GCF_000690535.1 Cariama cristata
GTGCTGCTCTGCACCTGCCCAAACACGCTGGTATTGCGAGGGGTAGGGGCAGGAGCGGGGTGTGTATGGGGAGAGTGTTGCTGTGTTGGGATGTGGGACTGGAAGAGAGGTTGCTATTGGGAAGGGAGAGGGGTGAGGATACAGAGCTGAGCAAAGGTTAGGCGAGTTGCAGCAGCACTGCGTGAACGTGACTGTACTGCTTCAGAGTCAGGGCAATACCCAAACTGTACTGAAGCTTTAGTAGGACATAAAATTATGACTTAATTATTTTGTCTGACCAGAGCTGCCTCTGTACAACTTGCAAACCTGAGCACTGCACTCCGAGCCGAGGCAGTGACAGAGCTGGCTCCCCATGGCACTGCCTGAGTTGCAGAGGACGCATCGCTTCAGCCATGTGTCTGCTCTGGCCAGGGTGTCAAACCCAGCCCAGGGCTTCAGCCTCCTCTCTGCCCTCCCTGCGCTAAACACGGGCAGAGCAAGGCCTTTGCTGACTAGTCCAGGGCATGTGCTGCAGGCAGCCAAGGTGCCCAGCAGCTTTGGGATGAATGCCCATCCTTGACTGTGGGCTAAAGTGAGAGTCTATGTCAACGTTCCTCAACTGGCATGCGTAGGCAGATGCATTTTAAATCGTGTAACCTATTACCTGGGTTGTAACTCCACCATGTGATCCCCCACAAATGAAAACAAATGGGTTGAGTATGTTAACAATTTCACTTTGTTACTTAAATGACCTTGCTGAGCGCTGTTTTCAGAAGGCCAGTGGGATGGTTACTCTCTGCTCTAAGTTCTTCACATTATCACAGGCTTCTCATTTTGCAGTTTTGCTCAAATTCATTGAGAGAGTTGGTTTTCTGTTCTCATACCTGTTTACGTGGTATGTGCTTTATTGTGGTGGAGGTAATTCAGAGACAAAGTCTATCCATTATTCAGATAAATTCATGTGTGCCTGTGTAAAGATATATAAGCAGTAAGCAAAATATGGCATGCGTCACTTTTAAAATGTGGCTGCAGGAGAGAGAAATGACATCGATTAAAAACACACATGGTGTCTTTTGTGTCTAGAAACAAACACTGCAGTGTTCAACTGGGTGGGATGCAGTATAACTTACCTATATATATACTGTGATGTTAATGAAAATACTGCTGGGGTGCAGGTTGAAGAAGAGAAACTTCAGAACTTCCTCAGGTCTCTTCCATGGCTCAGATACCTTCATCTAAAAAAAAAATAAAAATGTTTACAAGACAGTGTTTCACATAAAATACAGAAAAGATTTTTTTCTTAAATATTTGGCTCTGTGCTATAATTTGAGGGAAGGACCAGTGTAAACTGTGAAAAGCTCAGCCTGTAACTAAGTGACCTACATTGCTTCCCTAAGAGTGTAGGAGGATGACAGAGTGATGTCTTCCCTCATTAACTCTGTGGTTACCTGTGTGCAGTAGTCAAGTATTTGGAAGTAGACCGTGTGCCTCTGTGTCACCCAGCAGCTGCTTGGAGCCCGGGTGTCTGTCGGTCGGTCTGGCAGACGTTGTTGCATCCGACTCGATGGCCGGTGGCTCTGAGCAGCCTCGCAGAGGACTGGAGCAGCTGTCTGAAGCTGAACAAACTCGTGTTTTCTGTGTCTGCTAGTGGATTTTAGCTGTCTGAAGGCTGTCCCTAGATGTTTCCAGTTGTTTTGCTGTGTGTGTTCCTCAAAAAAAAAAAGCATGATTAGATCAAGCACATTGAATTTCAGTCCTCTCTGCTACCTTTTCCAGTAGGTCTCAAATCTTGATCTATCAGGAGAAGGCCTTTTCTTCTAGTCCTGCTGCAATTAATGCTTTTCTTTGCTCTTTCTGTTGTTTCTGTCCTTCTCTGTTGTTTGTTTTTTTCTTTTGTCTTCTGCTACCTTTATTTCGGACTTTCCCCACACAGGTTTGCAGTAACAAATACAAGAAGGCCATTGGAGCCTGGTTTCTTCAGTGCAGTGCCCTTCAAGGATCCCTCGATACATCAAAATTGATCCTCCTTAGTGCATACATATGTGGATAGCTGGTTATTTAGTTCCTGCTTTTGGCAGGAAAGAGAGGGCTCTGTACTCTAGGGTGTAAATAATGTGTATTTGTTTGAATTCAAATCTCATTGTGTTAATCATTCTGATAGAGCTATCAGCAAACATTTGTATTTACTCTTACTTTTTTTGCTATCCTGCAGAAGTCGGGCTAAATACAGCTTCCTGTATCTTTCTTACATTAACAAATTTGCATGACCTGTTCTCTTGGCCTTCCTCTAAATATGGACGGTTTAGGAAATTGTTTAAACCTAAAAGTATCCCAAAATAGAGCCTCTTTCTTGTTACTTGTCAACGTGAAGTAGCAGAAGCAAATTTATGTGCTAGCAACACTAACGTTGCCATTTCTTGACTTTTGAATACTTTGCTGTGCAAACATTATTGCTATGGACATTGCACAAAACATGATTGAGATAAATCATGTATGTTACAGTACACAAGGTTTAATGGATTACTTTTCCATTGCTCATTTTAAAATTAAAAACACCAACTTCCTGTTTTTCTGGTCCTGAAGTCCTGTCTATCTGAGCTCTTATAACTTTTAAAATAAGGGGACTTTTCTAAATGTCTAAATTTCAAAAAAGGGAATTCAGTAAAGTGACTGAGAAGTGACTTCTACTTAACCTTTGATTTTTTTTTTTATAAACAATTGGTTGAGTCCTAAATAGATGAAAAGAGTCTATTTTTAGGCCCTAATTTAGAGAATTGATGTTTCCACATTTGCTTTGTCATAGCTGCTAGTAGTCACTAAATTGTGAAAGCTTGTAGCTATTACAAATGCTTGGAGGATTGCTGAGTGTTCTGCTGTAATGCATTAAGCAGCTTCGTGCACTGTACATTTCAATTTATAATAAGGGAGTCTAGCTGATAGCACAGACACTGACATATTTCAAGTCTAGACTACCATCTTAAAAACCAAAGGCTATTGGCTTTTTAGTGGAGTAAGTTGGAAAATAACTTATAAGGACAGTTGAAGTACAGCAGACTTCAAAAAGTCCCTAAGCCAGGGTGAGCTGGGAGGTTTTAGCCGCTGCTTGCCTGCCCTGTTGTGGTGCAAAGGGAACTGGTGTTTGAAATGGCTCAACAGTCTCACGAGGTCTGAGTGGTTTCTGAAGGAGAAACTCCTCCTCTTGTTAGGTGAGGAAGACGAGTTTCTGCAATACTGTGCTTAGGAAGAAGAAACAAAATGGAGAAATAGAAAAGCAAAGTTCCCTGTCTTCAAAAAATGCCAACATTAGTACTTTGCCAATGACAATGATAATGGCTGAAAAGTTTAACAGGTGTTCTGTTATATAGCTCTTTTGTGCCTTTGGATAATAAAAATAGCTTGCTGAAGATTTTAGAGTGGAACTACATGTTGTAGTAAGTGGAGAAAATTATGATGTAACTGATACTTTTATGACCCCTTTAATATCCCAATGCTCCTTACAAGTTATCTTTCTTAGTTGTTATCTTATCGCTGCTTGTGTGGTAGACCGTTTTGGTTGTGTTTACTGTCATCATGTGTTGTTAGCCATGGGAAAAAAAGGAGGAATATTACCTCAAACTGGACTTATAGACTTGAAGAGTTAATGTAATTACTTTCCATTTATCTCTCTAACATAATGCCAACTTTGTTTTTCAGAGCCATGGTGTCATGGAAAGGGATATACTTTGTACTTGCACTATTCTTGGGAAGTTTTTTTGGAAGTATATTCATGCTTGGTCCTTTTCTACCTTTGATGTTTATCTCACCGGCCTGGTATCGCTGGATCACCGATTGCGTTGTGGCCACGTGGCTCACGCTCCCAGTGGTAAGTTGCAGTTTGAGCTAAGTTCTGGGCAACTGTTTGTAATCCCATGATTTAGTTTGCTCACTGATGCTTTTCATTTTATTTTATTTTTTTTAGGTTTTTTAAGCTTTTGTCAAAACAAACCTTAACACACTTACTCTCTGTGGAGACTTAGGTTTTAGCTCAGTGTTGCAGATTGTGTGCCTGTCTTCAATCCTCCTCTTCTTTCACAGTTTAATTTATATGTAAACCAATGCCATGTCTTAATTGTACTCTTGAAAAGGTCTCTTTGACATCTCCATCCAGTGTCAGTTAGAGGCCGATCAGAGAAGAGGAGGTGAAGCACTAGTAAGCAGGAGGGTTTTTTTTAAATTGCAAACTTCCTAAATGAGTTGTCTTATAAACTCTTCCTTTCGACTGTGCTCCAACTATCTAATTAGGAAAATTATTCACTGTCTGGTACATTGTTGCTGACCTTCACTCTTCTCTTACTTAATCCTCTTAGAATTTAGTCCTTGTAGTTGAATTAGAGATAAATGCTTTCAGGTGAAAAAGAACTTCCCCTAGAAATGAAGTCTTCCTTGCTTATAATGCATCAACTTTATAGCTATAGGAGTCTGGAAATCAATAACAAAGCTCTTCCCTGGATTGTTCCTGAGCAAAGGCAGTATGTATGGGATCTGTCTCTTCATCTTTTCTCTAAAGATCAAAGGATTTTGTTCCTCTAGGCCTTTAAAGATTTGTTTAACTTTTTCTGAAATAAAATGCTATATTGGTGTGCAAAAATACATATCTTGTGGCATAAAGGAAGATTTATCTTTATTTCATATCAAATAGTTTCTTTCTCTGTTTGTCTTGTGTGTGTTAAAGGCGTGTGAGCTGTTTCATGTTCTAAAACTTTTGTCCTTTTCATCATTACTAAATGCGATGAAATTAGGAGGGAAGAAATAATTACCAGTAAAGGGAACAGAGGGATTGTTATTTCTTGTCCTGATGAAATTTAACTGGGTACTGATAGTGTCACAAAATCAACCCCTGCTCTGTTTGTCTCCCAATTTTTCTAAAAATTGCAAACTCCCCAAAATCAAATAGTGGTCTTTTATTTGATTAGCTGCCTGGGCTTTATAATTCTGGAATATTACAACTAGTTTGTGATAACTTTTGCAGTCTAGACGTTTGTTTTCAGTGCATACTGGACCTAAATCAAAATAAGTTGAATATTTTTGTGAAAAGGATTGTCTTGTAAGAAACTTGGGGATTTAGGTTCAGGAGAGGGATCTCAAAAAAAAATTTTGCACCCAACATTTTTGAGACTTAGACCTTGTCTGCTTTAGATTTCTGTCCTTACGCTTATGCCATTCTTAGTCAGGAGAAGCCAAGTGCTTGGGTTTGTGTCTCCAAACAGTAAGCTAATGTTGGACCAGTTTGACTCCAGCAGAGAAGCTCTGACCCTACCCTCTGTGATGCAAGAAACTTCCACCTTCCTCACTCCTCTGACACATTATTTCCTTTCTAGCAGAGTCAGCGGGATGGGACAGTGAGGTGGGTCTTAACTGTTTTGGTTTAGTTTGGCTTATACTAGCATTAGGATATGTAGAACGGGACATTGATCATTATGATGTTTAACTAGATGTTAAATATGTAATAAGATCCTTATTAAATTATCAAAAAAAGGCGGCTTCTTTCTTTTCTGAAAAGATAACTGTTTACTGTTTTGAGCTATACGACCTGTTCTGCTTTTGCAGTGGTCCATAGTACTCTTGACAGCAACACCTGTGCCAGAACTATAGTGAGCTGAGTTAGTAATAGTATTGATATTTGGCACGTTTTCGTTCTGAGATATCAAGCCATTTGCGATTGTGAGAACATCATTCTGGTTTTACAGGTGACTTAAACTGAGAAATTTGTGTTCTTTGAGGTTCTGTGGCACAGAGGTGGCAGAAATATGAGCAGAACAGAAAGTTGATTTACTTCCTAGAGCTCTGTTTCAACCCCCATACATTGTTCTTTTTCTATATTTTTCTGGAGGAAGAATGGGGAAGAGAAGGTAAGAAGGTAATTTGAAGTGCTTCCTTTTTTTATGTTAAGGCCAAATGTTAAGTTTATTCCTCTAGCTGTCCAATTGTATTTTGATGGTTTCTTTTTCTGTACTAACAGAGTTGGACAGTGTATTGCCAGTAGCCCTGACCTTAGGGCCTCAAGTCATACCTCTAGGTAACACCTGTTGTCTGCCTCTGTTTCTTGGGATTTTGTACCTTTCCACTGTGTTTCCACTAGCCATTAAAAGGTTGCAAGGCACACCAGCATTCAGACATCCATATTTTCAAATTATTTTCCTGGTCTTTTGCTGCAACCAACCAGAACTCCTCCATACACTTCCCTGCGTGATTTGGGAATGGTCATGGGTCAGAAACAATTTTTGACAGGCAATTTGGATGTGATGTGAACATGGCCAGAGCACGCTGTTGGGTTCTGATGTTATATACAACTAGTCTAGTTATATGTTTATGGTCCAACTGTCCAGGTTCTGAAACCAGATCCTATTAAACTTGCTATGTAGCTCTTGCCTGCTTTTTCCTTCTGATAAACAGCTGACCTATGATTGATAACTTGACCCTTCAGACCCACATATAGTGGGTAAAGTAAGAAACATCTTCTAGATGGGAACTTAAAGCATCAGTGACTGTTTAGGCAGAATGGAGACAGCTGTTGACTCAGCCTCTTGTTTGTGTCCTTCCAAGTTTGGGGCTTATTCCACGCTCTGGGATGGCACTTCGTAGATGACTGTGTACCAACGTTTGGTGGTTCATGCTTTTTGCTAATTTTGAGGTGGAGGCCCAGGCTTCAAGGTAACACTGTAGAGCTGTACAGACTTAGGTCTACATCACCGTACTGCGTTCAAGCTGGTTTGGGATTTCTGTCTCTCAGCTGTTCTTTCGGCCATTAGGTTCTAGCCATTTTGGCAGATGGAAGTCAAGCACAAACACGTTGACCATTGAGACCCAAGCAGAATGCAAGGCAACTTCTGATGCCTTCCAAGCCCTGACAATATTGAACAATAAATTATTTGTGCAGCCAGTCTCTGCTTAGATTACCTACCAAGTTATTGTCCATATTGATTCCCTTACTTCTATTCCTACATAACAGTATTCTCAGAAAAACAGGGAAAAGTAAATTTAACGTTGGGCATTAAGTGTAAAAGAGTGCTTTTTAAGAAGTACTCTTTAATCATTGTTTCCTCTTCCATTAAACAGCTGACTGTTAGTGTGGAAAAGCTGGCTGCTTTATTAGAAAACAGTCAGAAGTTTGTTTGTGAGTAAGTGAAATGGTATAATTCAAATTAATTTTTATTGCTAATGGGCTCATGCTTTTCTTCTGGGAATAAAGCCATAATATTGAAATATTATTTCTAGGCCCTGCTGGAAATGGTGTTTGGTGCCAAGGTGGTTGTCACTGGTGATGGATTTGTTCCTGGAGAAAGGAGTGTCATTATCATGAACCATCGCACACGGATGGACTGGATGTTCCTGTGGAACTGCCTGCTGCGATACAGCTACCTCAGACTTGAAAAAATCTGTCTCAAATCCAGTCTCAAAAGCATTCCAGGATTTGGTAGGTCACTAATCCCTTTAACTTGAAAGGAAAATGTGTTTAAATTTTGCCCAGCACTGTTCATACCCTGTTAAATGACCTAGGTTCAAATTCTGTTTCAGTATTTTTAAAAAAACTTGTGTAAAATATGTGGCATATTGAGCGATTAAACCATAAATCTTCTGGAGGACTCCTGGACCACATGCTTAAGCATTTCTTTTTACAGATACTACATGTGTTGCTGTTGCTTATAGGTAAAAATATTTCTGCTTTACGTAGTGAAAGCACTTTTTCAAAATTGTGAAAAAAGATTGAGTCTTTTCAAAGTCTCTTTCAACACTTTGTTTTTGGTGCTGTTTCACCCCACATTGCAAATGCTCTCATCAGGCTTCTTTCTTCATTATCCAATTTATTGAAAAGATTAAAAAAAGAAAAAAAGCCCTGTAGATAATTGCACATACTCAAGAGACATCATTTCAAATAGGCCAAAAATTGTCACACAAGTAGTTTCTGAATAAATAAGCAGACTTATCTGAAATAAAAGCATCTCTTTGCATTTTATTTATCTCTTAGATTTATTTACTGTTTTATACGAAACTAACTTGGGCAGGATATGCGTCAATTTTCTGATGTCGAAAGTGTAACCTTATTTATGGTTCACTTTTGTCAGGCCATTTATCTGAACAGATAATTTTGGCAGGTCTCCATATGGAGGAACTCTCATGCTGTTGTGCTCTTACTGCGTTCACTTGCTGGGCCCTTGGTCCTCTTAAGTAAGAGCTGCAGCTAGGTAACATACTTTTTTCCTTAACAGTCAAACATCAAGGTCAATTTTATTTGACAAAAGACATCTCTTTTAATGTTACAGGAAATGAGAAAATGCGTATTGAGATAAATGTTTTATCTTCATAATACAGCAGAGATGCTTTGAAATCTTGAAATCAGCTGCAAATGAAACTTTTTAAAGCAATGATGGAAGATGGAATTGGTATAGTCTGGAAGATTCATAGGTTTATCTCTTCAAAAGCAGCATATGTATATTTTTTTTTGTAACAAAACGTTTGTATATATGCTAGTTAATGCCTTTAAAATTGTAAGGTCAGCTCCAGGAGCTTGGATGCTATGTTATGCTTGGCAAAATTTGGTTTCTGAAAGGGTGTCCAGAATTATTTAGAGGTTGATTAAATTCTTTTTTTAAGTTCAGTACCATGCATAAACTGAGCACATCTAATAGATTTGATGAGTAGGCTCAGGCAGATGGAGCTGTGGCTGGTCAATGTTAGCAGACCATGATGTCATCTTTGTTCATAGTCTGACATAGTATCTTAGGCTACTAATGAAATTCTGGGCTCCTACTCCACTTTGTGGGCTGTGGTGGTAAAGGTGGCTCAGGCAGACATTTATTCCTGTTGTTTGCGTTGCAGGATGACAATTGCTGGCAGTAGATTGGGTGCCTGGATCTGTAGTGTTGTAAACCACTATTTATATGTCAGATCCCTAAACACCCTCCGCAATATATGGGCTTTGAGTACTTTGGTTGCAATGTGGTGAATTTTAGCTTATTTTTTAGTAGACTGTTAATCTTGTGTTAGTCACAGGAGAGGAATCCAGCTAAACTATGTCCTTCACTCAAGCCATAATTTGATAATCTAAAATCATAAATGCTCAACTTCTATTCTACCTCAGTATATATGAAAAGAGGCCTTAGAAATGTGTTTCCATGTTCAGTCAGCCTGTGTTTTAGGTGGCAGATTCTTGCAAAAATACAGTATTCTGTATAGCCACGTAATTAGGGGAGAGTTGGAAAGTGTGAAACTCTTGGATGAAATGAAGATTGATGGAAAAGATTTCATCATGAATCAGTATGACGTTTGGTGGTGCAGTGATATAGCAGAAAACGCTGTCCAAAGTGGACAGCCCTGAATCTGATCAGTAGGAGTAGAATTTCTCCTGCTTATCTCTGATGGCCCTGCTGTGTTATGTGGTAGGCTTTTAATAGGTGTTTGTCGGGTGTTGTGTTTGTTAAATCGTGTCCAGTGGTTTCACGTAAGTTTTGTTTATTTTACGAGCTTGTAAAGGCAAGAAGATAACTTGGAAATCAACTGGACAGTTTCAGTGCACTGCAGCTAGAGTTGATACTTTAGATATTGGTCATTTAAGGTATAATATTTGTGGAAATTAAAACAACTACTTTCATCATCTTTCAGTTTCATCTTTTCATATATTTATATGAATTAGTTGTACATAGTCAAAAGTATAGGATTATGGAAATATTGTTATATTGGCTAAATGTAACTTCTAATAAATCTTTGCCTAATGGCAATTTTGCTTTGAGAAATATTTGAATGAATATACTGTATTGCTTTCAGTGAGAATTTTTCTGATCTTTCAAATAAATTTTTTTACAAGCATTTAAGGTAAAATTACGTGTGAGAAGATTTATAATGCAACCCTTTAATTTCCATGTTGCTGAAAAGCCTTGTGAGTGTTAAACATCGCACTTTTGTTATAAGTACTATCCCAGTTGGGGTGTAAAAATAGGTCTGTGAGAGATTATACTGATCCAAGTGGTATATGTGGTAGGTGAAGGGCAAAACTTGGAATGCAAATAGATCCAGAGTCCTTGTCGCCCCCTTTGTAGGTTAAAAGTGTAAAGGTATCAGATTTAATGAGTCTGTATTACAAGTAGGCAGTTATTTTCTAGTTAATTATAATTAAAATCAGAGGAGTCAGTATTTCAAGGAGAAGCACTGAGTCACTTATCTAGTTCTTAAGTTATTAATTCTTTGCATTCCAGTGTATGAAAAAACTTTAAATTGATGAAAGGTGAGCCTTAAAAAAAGAAGCCCAAATTAAAACAGATGGTCCTTTCTTCCTGGAACCGTGGCTTTGGCTTGATAAATTGTGTGCAGTAAAGTTTTCAAAAAGAGGTATTACATTTCAGTAATCTCAATTTCAGAAACATTCTTGCAGCGTTTTGGTACCACTTGCCAAAGCTAGCGTCTCGAGGGAGCACTACTTTGCTCTGAGCTGTTGCTGCAGTTTCTCATCTGACATCATCAGAAACTACTGACACATTCTGCAGTGTCAGTTTTCAAGGAGAATTTCTAATGGCATTGACAGTTTCCTGCATAGTCTGACAAGATAGGACTTCTCTACAGTACTCGTAATAGATATGTACAATTTATATTCTCACCTATTCTTAATAAGGAATAGCATCGGAAGTGATACAGATTATGACGCAGTTGTGTTCAGCATATGCTGTGGAATACATACTGTTTGAGTAGGTACCAAGGAACATACACAGTAGTGTCAGATGACCAGATAATCACTAGAAGTTAGTTGCATCCTTTTAATTTTTTATCTTAATAGTTTCATTTGTAAAAGTCGTCTTGTGATATGAACCAGTAAGACTTCACTGGAAGTAGAGTTGTATTTTAATGATGGACAATTCGCATGTGTTGTTTTAAATAGGATTTTAATTATCAGCAGGCTTGCAGTAATATTTGGATTTTAGTGGTTAAAAATGCCTCAACATCTACATGAAAAATAAATTAAAATTTGGGTTTAATTTGAGGACTATCAGATAAGTTGATGGAAAAATGACAGAAGGTAACCAAAGGGGTTAGTGTCAGCGTGTGGCTGCTATGTAAGATAATATTCACCCTGGTTTTGCTTTAATGCAGATGGAAAAGGTAAATAACACCGTAACCCAGTGTACAAATGTAAAGTGTGCAGGTACTGCTGGCACCACTGATGGGCATATCTTGAAGACTTAGCATTTTTAAGAAGGCTTACTGAGACTGCTAAAGCAGAGAATTATAACTGGAGTGGATTGAGGCAGGAACAGGTTAGGAAAGGACAAGGTGATAAAGGAAAAACGAGAATAAGCAAAGCTGGCTAACCTGGAGTAGTTAGGAGCAGAGATAACCAGGTAACTGTCCAGATCTTCATCTCTATATTCAGGTTATTCTGTGACTAGCGTTGCTCTTGGAGACTGCAAGATATAGGAGCTTTCTAGTTGCTTTTCGCACGTTCAGTCACTCGTGTTGTAGCTCTCCAAGGCTCAAGTTAGGTTCAGCCCTTGTTGTATTAAGTGCCAGGGGAACAAAAAGGACTTGTGCTCTATTTCAGCACTGGGCTTAGCCCCGCCAATCTTTTACTGCACATCAGTTGATCCATTATAGCTGTCCATGTGTGCGAGCTGTGCCTGAAGCAAATTCAAAGTCATTTGAGTCATCTTCATTTTCAATGAAGCAGGGCAAAACAACTCAAATTATCCTGCCTTTGCCACAGGCTAAAAGCATGCACACCAACAGCTATGACGGATCAGCTACCATGAAGTAAAATATTGGTGTCTCTAAGGCTAGAAAATTTTAACAACTTAACTCAATTGGAGTATAGTTAAAGCAGCACGCTGCGGGGAATCTGTATGCGTTTGTATTGGCATGGAAGTGTTTGTGCTGCCACAGCTACTTCCGTGGGTAGGGATAGAAACACTTCAGCATAAAGTGTCTTTGTTCAGGTTATTCCTGGATTTGCATTCAAATTCTTACCAGCAGAGCATACTGGTTTAAAAAATTGAAAGTGTAACCTACTGAACTTTCTATTATAGCTCATGCCTCAAGTATCTTCGTTATGTTAAAATAGGCTAAAATGAGACTTTTGAGGAGCTGTGACATTTTGTCTTCTAGCAATTCAATTATGAGCTGCCAGACTTAATTACCTTAGAGTTGTTATCCTATGTGATTTTTAAAGTAGAAGTTGAAAAGTATTTCCTTAATGGAAAGCACAATTGTTATTCTAATGGTTGTTTATGGTGAAGACAGATAGGCCAGACTCTCTTTAAGTTGTGAGGGAAGGATTATACTTCGAAGCAAAAATGCAACTTAATTTGCCTATAGCTCTACATGCATTTTTTTGTGGGGAAGAAAAGATTTAGGTGCCTGTTTCCCAGCTGACTCTCATTGTTCGATAATCCAGGAAAGACATAATAGGAATATTTTTCAGATGAATGCCACAAATTCTCCCAAGTCTGTCAGAGGGGAGAAAAAAAATTAGCATATATTCCATTTAAACTTTCCTTATCCTTTTTGTGTAATATGGACTCCAGCCTCTCTCTGCCCCCTTTGCCTTTCCAAAACACACACCAGAAGAGTCTGAGAGTGCAGAGCAAGAAAGTCCCACCGTTATGGGACCACAGTGCAGAGATGCAACCGGAGACATTAATTAGGTCCTCTTCTGCCACCTTGCCAGGCAGCTTGTCACCGGTCCTTTCTCTGCTCTCAACTTTCATGGTCCTCCCACAAGGAAATAGAGCATCTGAAGAGGATGCAGGCCTACCGAAAAGGTATTGGGTTGTAAAACCTCTCACCGTTCCTGACTTGCAGTAAAGATGACACATCCACTCGTGCTGTACCCTGCCATTTTCAGATCCATTTCTTTAGGTCTTTTCACTTCCCTGGGATCTAACAGCCAGAAGTGATTTCTTTATTGCCTTTGGAGATACTGGAATGACATGGGGCTTTTCTCCAGCTAAGTATTGGGCAAGTCTTTTTTTAATACTTAGGTTTTCGTGTACTATTTCACTGTATTGAAGTATTTTTAAAATGCATTAGAAAAAAACAACTTTCCAGCCATCCTAGAGGTTTAAGCCTTTGCTTTAGTTTGCTCTGCTCTTCAGTAATGTTATATTGATTTTACACAGTACATCAAATTTGAAGTGTTATTTTAGGATGGATATTGTAACTGAATAGGTTTAACGTTCCTTAACGGCATTTATAGCATTTTAGCACAAAAATTTTGTGTAAGTAGCATTCAAACAATAGTAGAGTTAATCATCTGATTTTCCATATTCTCTGAAAATGACATAATTTAGGAAATGGAATGAATATTTAAGCATGAAGTGTCCAAATAGCATCTTTTTGATCCATGATTAAGGGATTGAATGTTGAAAGAATACTTTCCCAGAGCTTTCCAGAGTATCCACCTCTGTCTGGATATATCCTGCTACTGCTGTCATGATTTTTTCCTATGTATTTCCACACTTTGTGTGTGTGCATTGGCTGAGAGACCAGTCCTTCAGTGAAATATCCTTTCTAGAAGGTTTCACACTGAAATTTTCACAGCTAAGACATAGGCCACTGTTTCTGGCTAGCTTTTTGACAACATTGCATTGTTACTGCCCTGACAAGTAAATCTTGTACTGTAAACATTGTTTGAAGAAGCTTCTAATTGCATTATAAATAAATAATAAGCTAAAGCAGAGGTTTCTACTGGCACATACTGTATTCTCCCACAAGAGAATGAAGCGGGGCAAAGGAAATATAGAAAGTTTCCTTTACCTGAACATGACTTAAATATAAAATTTAGTATATTTTGATACTGAAACAAATGCATGAGGACTGTGGGGAAATCAGAGGTAAAACTGATCAGAGCAAGATCAGAATATTTTTCTTTTTTTTTAGTTACTTTAAAATTCTGTGTTTCCAACTGTTTGTCCACTGAAGTTGTTTTAGTAAGAAAAAAGGTTTAAGTTCCGCCTATATTGAAAGAGATGATATTCTGTCCAAGGAAAAAGTAGACTATGTGGTGTATACATGTATGAAATATATGGTCTGAACATGACCATAAAAAAAAATTTAGAACATATTTAAAGTAATGTATGTCAAGGCAATAGCGAAAGCATACCAGTGTTAAATAGGCACCTTACAAATAGATTGAATCAGATGAATAAATAGACTGAGTCAGATGTTTCACTATAAAATTAGGAGTGCTACTGTGAATCTATAT
>NW_009600271.1:51146-88913 GCF_000690535.1 Cariama cristata
AAAGAATTCACCAAATCAGATGGTAGTTGTTCAATTCATTATACTCTTATTAACTACATTCTTGGAAATGAGCATGGTTTAAAAAAACTTGCCAGGAGCAGAGATTGTACATTACGAGATTATTTCAAGAAGCATTTCTAGTTTGTGCACTCCAACCATTATATTAAATTTTTAAAAAATATTTTAATTTTTAATTTGCTTTGGGTTATTAGACATAAAACTATCTAAAAAAAAAAAACAATAAAATGGCTGATTCTAATTGAATTTGCAGAAATCTGTTTAGCAGTCTATACTGATGAAAACTTAACAGTGTATAAATAGTAACTTTAATCCCTGGCTTCCTGTGTGATTTTTCTATGTGCTAACATCTTTTCTACCTATCTTTAAAATAAGGAACACTCAGAACTGCATGGTGGTTGCCTTTTGGATATTCTATTGCAGCAAAACACCTGGAATAACAAACTGTTAATGGACCCAATTATTTGTATACCGTGGGATCAAGTGCTTCGGAGTGATTTCCCTTATTAAGCCTGGACGCCTGGTTCACTGTTGCCTCAAAAGCCCTGATCAGGACCAGGTCCCTGCTGAATACATGCACATGAAATGATGCTTTTATTGTTGACCAAGAGAATTTTTGATGTGAAAAACCACTGAATTAACACAGTGGAAGAGAAGAGAGAAGAAGAATGAATGTAACAAGGAAATCCCATAGTTAGGCTTTGTAGTTTCCTCTTTCCTAGTTGTTTCTATAGTTTTGAATCGTTTATTGAGTTAGTTTGTGGGGGGCTTGGTATTATTAGCTGTTCTGTTGCATTGCTGTAAGAAATATGTAGATACCATTTTCTCGATGGGTGTATGTTTGCTTTCAATATCAGCCATGATATTCCTCCTATAGAGACGTGACATTTTTTGGGATATCTAATTTCTGAGATGCTCATGGAAACATACATAAAATTGTGATACAAAACCAAAGACTTTTTTGCACAACTCACCCCTTTCTCTTTTGTTCATTACCACCTCCATCCCTAGTATCTATTTACTCCCAAATTACCTTCGCAATGAAATCACAGTTAGGAAATTTCAGCTTCAAGTGTTATTTTCTTTTAAAAAAATTTGGGGTGGGGAAAATAGAAGTACAGGGTCTTAGAATTTAAAAAGCTTTATACTTGGAACTAACATTTTTAATACAATGCTGCAAATTCTCAACCTGCATAAGCTATAATTTGCTTTATCCCCAAGGCGGTAAGGAAATTCTTACCTACAGCACATTTCTGTAGTTCAATAGCAGGCTTTCCTTTTTGTGTAAGTAATTTTTTTCTGTGTAAAGTATGTCCTGATAAAGCCTTACTGAAGGGTGGAATACGTGTCATTAGTGTGTATATGTTACTTGAGATTTGAAGCTGCCTTTTTAATTTTTTTGGCTTCAAAAAGTTGATTTAAATGTCAGTATGGCTAGTTACTCTACCTAGTAGGTTTTTGCGCTGCTGTTTTGCAATTCTGAACAAGAACTGTGCAGTGTGATGCTTTTTGTATACTTTTCCAGGCCATGTTAGTTATCAGAAATGTCTATTACAAGAAGACTGTTTTAGCGAAGCAGTGGAGTTGCATTGCTATGATTTCTTTAGCTTCACTGTTTCTCTGCTGTGTTTTTATAACTGATGATTTCTCAAGAATCTGCAAATCCAAAGACAGCCATTTTTCCCCAGTCAAGTAAATACTGCTTTTGCTAGGAAAATTCCTGTTGCCTGGGAGCTTTTAGACGACCAAAAACATTGTAAAAAAGAGCAAAATATAATTACTTTTCTTGGACAATATGTTGACCTAGACTTAACGATAGTTAACTGAACAGCGTGTCTCGCTGCAGGCTGCACATGAGAAGGTAATTCCTTCTGCGGCTTACTCATAAATCTTGCGGATTAGCAAAAGCTTTCATTTTACCCATTGCTTTACTGAATTCTTCTTGTTTCTCTCTGCATTCCCATTCGGATCCCACATCATGCCTCGGACTTGTTACGTGTTGTTTTTTGCAGCAGCACAAGCAGATGCACTGTGGCATGGAAATCAAAGGGAGAGCTGCTTTCCCGTTGTTGGAGGGCATGTGTCTGCAAGCCTGTGCTGGGTTTCCTCACCCGCTTGAACCTGGTGGGACGGGGAGACATGTAGACAGCAGGCTTTCCTCCCCATCTGTACATGGACCACGGTTTTGGTTCAAGGCAGTAATTCATATTTTTGTTGCTATTCACTGGAGACCTTAAAGCTGAGCAAATGTGGAAGATTCTTCCACTTTCCTAGGTGGTAAAATAGTTTGGTGCAGTGTGCTGTGATGGGGTAAGTGGGGAGGAAAAACTGAGTCCTTTACTGTTAGTCATCTGACTGTTAGATAATCTGTTCTTATTTGGGCAGTCAAGACTCTTTTATCTAATTAGATGTACACTTAGAGATAGACATATTCTTCCAGAATACTGGATGTTATCTATTGGAAAGGTTAGAAAAATCAAACCTGTTGTTTATTTAAAAACTGGATGCCTCCTAACTCCCTTCCCTCTCCTTTATTCCTCCTCCCTGGCACTCTACTGTCATTACATTACTGCCTCTGTTTAATTTTTCGTAGCCTGAGTATAACACCACCACTTAGGACAGGAATGGGAAACTACTGTATGGTAACCTCCAGTTTAAGGCAGGTAAAATACAAGTCACCCAAGCAGCAGCTTTCCTAGTAGCTAAAGGTGTTTGTAATTTGATGTTCACAGTGCTGTTAAACTCTTTCTAGCAATAATCCTTTATATGCAAGTTTCCATGTAATTTAAAGCCTTGTGCTGCATGGAGAAAGGTAGGGGAGAGGGTAGGATCTGGCAGTGAGGGTTTTTTCCATGCTGTCTCCATGTTGTGGACCAAAATCACTCTTCCTCAGGAGCTGCTGACCTGGGAAAGTATCCGCAGGCTTCCCAAGTGAGCATTTATTTTGCTTCTCATTTCCCTTCTTTCCACCTACGGACTCTGCTGCAATGAGAACACAAGGACTGAATAATTTAGGCCTGATGTGTGATACCAGACAGTAAAATCGTTTAGCCCGGTACAGGTTTTGCATAAACTAGTTTAGGCGTAGTCTCTATGGTACGTAAAACATACAAAAGATCTGGGCTGAGGACAATTGGAAAACACCAAAACCACAGCACAACTTTCCTAACCTCTGTGTATTTTTCCACTCTGTCTCATGGAGCATTGAGAGTTGTAAATGGTACAGTAAAGGGCATCTCTGTTTCTGCTTAGAGGGCTTTTTTCTTTGCTGTGTCCATTTTTATGAATTGGATTTCAGATGAGGTATCACAGAATATCTCAAGGTGGAAAGAACCTATAAGGATCATCAAGTCCAACTCCCTGCTCCACGCAGGACTACCTAAAACTAAACTGTATGACTAAGAGCGTTGTCCAGATGCTTCTTGAACTCTGACAGGCTTGGTGCCCTGACTGCTTCCCTGGGGAGCCTGTTCCAGTGACCGACCACCCTCTCAGTGAAGAACCTTTTCCTAATGTCCAACCTGGACTTTTCCTGACACACCTTCATACCATCTCCATGTATCTTCTAGAGGAACCGAATGCTTTGGCACCACTTGGTATTTGGTAACATTTGGTATGAAAAGGTGTCCTCTTCATATAACACAATGACGAGAGTGACAATGAAGCCCTGATTAGTTCAATCAAAAATACTGGGTTTGCACCATTGTAGTGAAATGTATTGTAGGAGTAGGAGATGATTAAATGCCAGGAGAAAGCACAGTTAAATTACCTAAGTTATTTTTCAGTTACTTTAAGATTGACCTGTGTTTTTTCCCTGCAAATTATTTGTTTAAACATGGATAACATCTATTAATAAAGCTATACTGATACTTCTTGACATTGCAGATGTGGGAAGGTGATATGTGCATAGATGCACATAAAATGTTGTGGTCAAAGTTTAGTTTTGTTCACAGAGGGTTTTTAACAAGCACAGCATGCAAATTTGAAAAGATTTGCCGAGACTGCATTCTGGGTGTTTCTTTTCTTACTTCATATAACCACTTCCAGTATTAAGTTATCTGGATATCATTCATTATCTGAATATCTGAGACTCATTAGGTCCAGATTGCAGAAGGCGTGTTAGTTATGCATACTCCATCTGTTTAATTGATTTAAAAATAAAAAGTATCTATCCCACGATACAGGTTACACATCTTTAACAATACAATTAATGTTCCTAACCAATATAGAAGAGATTGTGCAGCTTGGTTAATGCATTATCCACACTGACTTACAAAGTTGATTTAAAAATTGATGACTTTAAGAGTTTTTCTAGCATATGCTCCTTGTAAGATATTGCCACAAACAGAATAGAAAGGAATCCCTGTAAAGAGGAGCTGAAATAAAGTGCAAGAATAACATGCTATAAGTCGCCAGCAAAGGAAAAACAGATTTGGAGAACTGTGGTGAGCAAAGAGGAGAATGGGCAGCTGTGATGTTTCCTCTTTGATGTGGAATATCTGTCTGCAGGTTTTCTGATGAGATCCAAGCTAGCCAGGTACAGTGGTAAGGTGATGTCATGCTCCTCTGAGCCCTGTTTAAGAAGGGAGCATCACGGGCATGAGGTAGAACTGGAACCCTGATTTTTTTTTTGTCTTGCTGTCTGAACTAGCGGACAGAACTTCTAATATGTGATAAACTGTATACTAAATTTTGCAAAAAAAAAAAAAAAGTTTATTGAAGATAATGGCATGTGACCCCTGAGCTGCAGGCTCAGCAGCAGTTTCATTTACTTAACTGCATTACATTGTCAGTTTGATGTCAGGCTGTAAATCTTCACAGTTGTCTTGTGTATTAATACAAACAAATGGATATACATCCAATTTTTCTTTAATCAAGTGTAAAGAACAACTTTATATTTTTTCTATTACTAATGAAAATTATAAGAAGGTATATGTAATAAAGCCCTCAAAGCAATAGGTATTTTCTGCACAATGCACATGGTTAACATGCAGTGCTAAGGGCAACTATGTCTATATAATGCAGCTTGCTTTTATCCTACAGTGCATTGTCGAGATGTTTGTCTGCAGGGGCAGCGCCTTCCCTTGAGCAAATCAGTGTTGCAGTGATTAAGGATATTATGGTGAGGGCCTTGGTTTTAAATACTTCACCTTACAGAATCACCGAATCGTTTAGGTTGGAAAAGACCTTTAAGATCATCAAGTCCAGCCATAAACCTAACGCTACCAAGCCCAACACTAAACCATGTCCCTAAGCAGCACACCTACATGTGTTTTAGATAGCTCCAGGGATGGTGACTCCACCACTTCCCTGGGCAGCCCGTTCCAGTGCCTGACAACACTTTTGGTGAATAAATTTTTCCTAATACCCAACCGAACCCTCCCCTGGCGCAACTTGAGGCCACTTCCTCTTGTCCTATCACTTCTTACCTGGGAGAGGAGACCAACCCTCTCCTTGCTACAACCTACTTTGACAGCATTGACCCTATTCTTGTTCTCTGGAAAGCTTTTCGAACTCTGGTAACTTGAGTTTTGCAAAACCATAGCCATTCCAAATTTACTTAGATTGATTTATTTAGATTATGCGTTCTTTTGCTTCCTACCCAAAACTCCTTTTACAAGGTAACTAAGTGCTCTTAACCAGAGGTGAGTACAGGTGGGCAGCAAATAAAACCTTGTGTCTAACACAATTTATAAAAGATATTGGAATAACAGACACTGTGGAAGTATCAGAGTAAAATGTTACTAAAGGTGTATTTTTCAAACTTTAGGCTGGGCGATGCAGGTTGCTGCCTTTGTTTTCATTCAGAGAAAGTGGGAAGATGACAAGAGTCACTTTGAAAAAATGCTGGATTATTTCTGTGACATTCGTGAACCACTACAACTCCTCATCTTTCCAGAAGGAACTGATCTCACAGGTAGGCTGCACTTGACATCATCTCATGGAATGTTCAACATGGAAATTATTTGTTGTTTATGGAAATACTTAAAGTCCAAGGCAGGAGCAAGACTGGGTTTTCATGGACAGTAGAAGTTATAGTGAATGATTGTATGTGCTGATTCATTTGAGAGGCACAAATGTAGTTCCACTGAGAGGCTTTGCCAGTCTTGCTGAAATAACTTACATTTCAAAGCATCTGATGATTGAAATGGCTTTATATTGGTTAGTACTGTATGTACATTGCATTAGCAAAAGTAGGTTTCAAGACCTGGAATAAATCACTTGCATGTTCCCGTTTCCCGTATTACTGTGGCAAACAGTGGAAAATCGTTTCAGTCCTCTGGAAGAGTGATTGAAAAGGAGAACTAATGATTCCATTAGATTTCTTGCCTAGCGTTTTAAGAGGAGAAAATGGAGATAGTTGTTCCTTACGCCACATAAGCAGTCTGTACCTGCCTCTATAAGAAAAATACCTCCCTAAAACAAATGTTGACATTATTGTAAGAGTAAATTTAATGAGTTTGATCCTGTAGTATTAATTCTTAATAAAATATCTACCTTAATACAGGTATCTTATGGCATCAGTAGCAAGCTGCTAACCAGTGGTGAAGATGACTCAATTGTCAATAAAAGAAAACATTGTATGAATATTCTGTGTGCCGTATGATTTGAGAAGCATCATCTTTAAATGGAAAATCAATTACAATTGAACTTCTACCTTTTAGCTTATTTAAAAGATTTTTACTATATTTTCCATTGCAGATATTCTCAAATCATATTTTATTGCAATGCCGGATCAGTAAGTACTAGACACAGTATAAAAATAACTAACGCGTACTGCTATTTTTTCTTCTGTATTCCTGATATCCTTAAAAAATGAGTATGTATAGTATTCAGATGCTATCACACTGTGGGGAATTGTCATGACTTCATCAGCCAGCCTAAAAGAGCATAAATTCATTGTGCTTTCTTGGACTGCTTCACATGATATTTCTTGATGAATTAGTTATTTTTGTATCTGAAATTAGGAATAAAGATGGAAATTATCTGACTTTAAATTTTGGGTTTTTCTTGAATTAATGAACAGCTGACCCTCCTAGCTCTGAATTAGGAGATGAAATCTTTATCTTATTGATGGAATCAGGAGACGACTCCTTGAGTTGCTCACAATTGCTTTCTGAACAGGTGTTTCCATCTCAAGATGATTGAAAGAACTGGATTGTTTGTAATTTATTCCATAAATTATGCGTATTTTCTAATCCCTCCCAACGTTCCTCAGAGACAACAGATTTTAAAGAACTGAGGAAGTTTTGTACTGCAGTTTTAAAACAAAGAATTAGCTGAGGACCGAGACAGCCACAGTGTGTTAATGTCTGTGCTGTGGAGTCCCAAAGGCGGTGGTGCGAGTGCTCCCACCTGAATGTGGAGTTGCTTATGGAAATGCGGGGTTTTCTCTCTGCTGTTGTAACTGATATAAATGACTTAGACTAAATTTGAGTATATGCTGTTGATACCATCCACTGAGAAATTCATGCAGACGAGATTCTTCACTTAATATTAAAAAAATTCTCTAATTAGATTTCTGAACACAGATTTTTTTTAAGGTGTTTTTGTTGTTCTAGTTTTCCTTCCTCATATATGTGACACGTACTTTTTAACTTTGCAGTGTCAAATGGCTACCTGACCTAAGTGCGCTGTCCTTCTGAAGCCACCGCAGATGGGTGGTGATTGTTTCCCTCTGGCTTGTTGAGCAGCCGAGGGAGGAAGCAGTGCGGTGGGGAGGACGGAGTGATGGACAGGGAAGACGATAGGGCACTGCTTCCTTGGGCAGCCGTGCTGGCTTCTGGCATGTTAAACTGTCCGGTGTTTAGCACTCTTAACTTGCAATCAGTAATGAATGCCCCCTTGATATTATATTTGTGCATAGTAAGATGTATAGATAGACAAAACCCTGGGGATTTTTCTGTGAAAGTAAATAGCTCTCCCTATCTAATTGCCTTCACAGGAAAGATTCACTGCTTCCTTGGGCAGCCGTGCTGGCTTCTGGCATGTTAAACTGTCCGGTGTTTAGCACTCTTAACTTGCAATCAGTAATGAATGCCCCCTTGATATTATATTTGTGCATAGTAAGATGTATAGATAGACAAAACCCTGGGGATTTTTCTGTGAAAGTAAATAGCTCTCCCTATCTAATTGCCTTCACAGGAAAGATTAGCTCATATATTTTAAAATATTATAGGAGAGAGGGCAAAATCCCTTGCCAGGCTAATCCTGACCAAGCAATAAGCTTATGCAATATGAGAATGATACAACAGAATAATGTACTTTGTGTAACATTTTGAAAAAAATTATTTTCAGAAGACTGTTATGTTATTGACATATTAGGACCTTTTGCAACCTCATGTTCCATCTTGTAGAATAAGAAAGAAACCGCAGTTCTGTTCTGAATGGTCACTCAATGTCCTAGGGGACATTTTACAAAAATAGAGGCAATGGTTCTTCTTTTCTGACCAAATTCTAAAACTGCTAATTACTTCTGAAAACAAAATTCTTCTGATGCTTAAAATGAGAAATAACATTCTACATGTACTTCACTGAAAAGCAGAAGTGCTGTGCAGCACTGTGCTGCTATCATTTTTTTTTTTATTCTCTCAGTGGCTGCATGACAATGATAGATTTACTCCTCTTTATAAGAAATTGTATAATGTTTTCAGGTATTTGAGAATGAAAGATTTCAAAGAAATGTAAAGTATGACTGTATATATGGGCCACTGCCTAACTTCAAGTTGGTGAAGTACTTTGCAGTGGAAGATGCTACGTAAGTAAATTTTAGAAATAGTAATGTCATGAACCCTGAACAATGTATTTGCAGACTGGATGTATAGGGTCTGAGGTAATAATTATATACTTATTTCTGATAGGTTGGTCATCTTTTTACTCTGGAGTACTTCAAGGTTAAAGCTCAGTGCATCAAAGGTATTTTATTCTGATTGCTTAAAAAGAAACCCTCAGCAGATAATACATATTGCCATACTTTCTGAAGCCCTGAAGAAAACAAAGCAACCATAAGCCTAGTGCTTCTGGAAAGCTGGAACCCACCATTTTGCTTGTTCTTTTGTTTTTCTTGCTGTTCCTTGCAAGACTCTCTGTAGTCATTCTTCAGAAAGCAATAACAAAAAATAAGTTCCTGTCTTGCTCTGTGCCTGTTAAAGCCTCATTTCCTATAGGTTTGTGTCTGCATCCCTATACGTGTCTCTTCTTCACTCCAACTTCTCCTTTTACCTTGTGTTTTCTTCCATGTGAGATTTCCTCCACAAATCTCTTGCTGCTGTCTTGGCAAGAGGCATCTTGTGCTATGGCTCATCCTCACCAGTCCTTGCGTTAACGGACGGACCGCTGCATGCTGTGCTGAAAGCCCTGACAGATTAAGTACCCATGGAGCCTGCCCTGGCTCTTCTCGTTATTAAGATCTCTGCTCTCGGAGGCTCCACTTTAGTCAGCCCTTGGTTTTTGCAAAACTCCTCTGGGGCTTAATTATCTTTGAATCTCTTGTCTCTGTCAAACTTTGTTTGCAGGTGACAATAGCTTCAGAAGTTAAGGGGAACAGGTGGACAGAGTGTGATTGCACAGACCTTTTTTCCTTGAGGAACAGCTGAAAAACAAGTAGGAAAGCTTGCTAGAGCCCAAATTTTGGCAGGAATGTTGTGATGTTGATCACATAAGATATTCCGTCTAGAAGGTAACAATGGACTGCAGTTGGATTTTTCTCTTTTCCAGTAAATGTGATGTACTTTGATAATGCAGAGAAATATTATTCAAAAGCACAGGTGGAGGTTGATTTAATATGTAATAGTTTGAAAGTAGTGCAAATAGGAACAATTACTTTTTCTTAAAACATTGACTGTAAGCCCATATAGCTCTTATACTTTCTATCCAAACCTCTAATAGATAAATGAGGATTTTTTTATTAAAGAGAGATTTTTGGAGTACTCATCTATTCTTTAATAAGTTGTAGAAGTACATGCATGCTTTTATCACAAGTCAGATTAAAGGAAAAGGTAGTACTTAATATTCAAATTTCAGTGCACTACTACTAGTAAAAAAACCAAAAAAAAAGTAGTTGAGGGTTGATCAGAATAGTTGTATTAAAGGTGTCACAATCAGCTTTCTGGTAGGAGGATGAGGGAATTTTATAATCCTGTTAGGTGACATCCAGCAAAACACATCAGCCTGGACAAAAGCACTTGAGCTTGTTTGAGACGAGCTAATGCTGCATATATATTTCATGGGGAGCACAGACTTAGCTTTTCATACAGGTCTCGGAGTTTTAGTTCCAGATACTCTTCAGACTCACACGAATACAGCTTGTTACTGCGTTATGGCTTTCATCAAAGTCAAATTCTAGAGATTTTTGTTTTAATTCAAAACTAGCTCACAAATTAAAAATGTGATTTGACTTTAAAAAAATTGAATTTGTTCACTTTATCCTCCGGGTTTCAGAAGCAAAAGCAATTTAACTTCTTAAAAATCTGTAACTCCAAAAGCAAGAAAATGTGTTAGCATCATTTCTTCCTCCAGTTAATTTCGATGAAATTTTGGAGTGTGATGCTTCTAGAATGTGGTGACTTTCTGAGCTTTTCCAGTAATTTAAAAATGTGATCAAAGGGATTTGCCCACATAATTTTGAGATAAATTTTGAGAAAAAAATGTAATCAAATGATGTACCAAAGGCAGTACAGGAACAAAAAAAAAAGTAAGAGGTTATGGCCAGAACCCTTAAATTCTTGGTCTCTTCTGTAGTTTGACAATCGCTCTGCAGTAGTGTCTAAAGACTCAAATAAATTGGATTTCTTGTACTTGTCACCACCCCAAAGAACATACCCTCTGAGAGGCAGCATGTTTTAGCTGACAGAGACATGGGAGGAGAGGCAAGTCAGCGTGAGACCTGAGGAGACAGAGCATGAAGCAGTTCTGGATCAGGAGAGGTCTCGCATCACCCTCTGTTAATAAACGAGCTGCTTTCCATAGAAGTAGATTATTCTACTTATTCTTTTTTATCGTAGGAAGAAATAGAACCAAGGAGTTAAAATGCAAAGTACATCTAATAGGAATGATGAACAAAAACTCTGGGGCTAATTTACTTTGGCTTAAATACAGTGTAAGGAAGACAATACTTGTTTCTAGAAAACAATGCTTACTCATATTTTTCAGAGAGTAAGCAAGGGGGGGCATTACCCTTAGCCAAAGGGTGTGCGTGACCTTTGGGGATTGAGGAGACCCAAACTGAGTTCATTTTCAGTCCCTGCTTCAAGAGCTGCTTTATGCAATTCGTGTTAGCTGGTTGGAAGCAAAGAAGAGAACATACGTTTCCTCTTTTTAAGGAAGTGTTTTCACTATCAGGCTTACAAAGGCATCTTTCACTTTTTTATTCTTTCACCTAAGAATGTTATAATCTGGACTGCAGAACGATGAGGCATCTGCGTAAGTTTTGTAGCACTAGCAGCGTAGCCTGGTCTATTGATTAAGGGATTTTAAAGAGGTGTTTGTTCTGCGAATTCCCTCAGGTTGGAGAGGATATAAAAATAGGTTTCTAATTTCCTGGATCAGTTTTTTAACCTGTAGGTTTCATGGAATGGGGAACATCCCATTTTCTGCCTTTTGTTGAATCCAGTTCTGAGCAGGAGACTTGCTCTGAATTTTCCCTAGAGAGTTTAGGCACAGGTGTCTCGCACAGGGACCCAAAGAGCAGTAGGAACCGAACTGCTTGCTTCTGACAAGGTGGCAGTCAGTGCATCTGTTCGTAAGTAATAGCAGAGTAAGAAACTGTTTTCTTCAAATGCTGAGAGTAGCAGGAGGGAGAGGTAGGGCATTATTCTTACTTTTCAGCAGGGCGAAGGCATATCTTACCCTTGCTTTCAGGATAGCATCAAAACCCTTTGACCTTCCTGACTTGCTGTAATAAATATTGTTTAATGCGCAAAGATCTGTGGCTTGATAGTTGTTAGGAAGGGAAGAGGGAGATGATTTTTCTAGATGACAGTGGTTGTTATATTAGCTGGGAGCGTTATTCTGGTTCTAAAATCCCACTATGCTAGAGTCATGCAAAAGGGGAAGGGAACTATCTCTGTTGTATAAAACTTACAGTCCAGAGGCAAGGCAGGGATACAAATATCAGGAAATAGCTAAATAGTGTTGGCCGGTGTGTCATTGTCCAGCTGTTCACACATTTTTAGAATGGCATTGTAATAAAGGGAAATTTGGGAGATGTTTTGCAGATGTTTACAGCGAGTTGTTTCCAAGTGGAGGGAGGTGCGCTAAGAGGAGTTTTGAAGATCATAACTTGAAGGCAACGGGCAGCGGAGGTGCCAAACATTTTTTGCAGCATCAATTAGGTCTTGCTCAGAAAACAAAACTGCCCATTTACTCTTCAGTTTTCCTGCAGTGCAAGTAGGAGTATTTTGCAAACACCAAGGAATTCATTTTCATGTTCCCTCTGAAACAAAGTGCTAGTGAGCAGACATATGGAGCGGGCTTTTCTGAGTGCTCATTAACTGTGTGCAGTTTGAGATGCTTAAGGCTTAGATTTAATTTTTTTTTTTAGACTGCCTAACTTTATGTAGGCTTATATGGCATTTGTGACTCAAAACTTTGATTGTCTTGATTTGCAGACTGCAAATGTTCCAAGTGAAACCCAAACTTGGATATGCAGAAAATGAAGCAGATACTTCTTCTGTCTTTTGAAAGAAACAACACAGTAGCTTAAACTTTGTGGTAAATTAATTTAAAGCATTTTACTTGAATCACCACAGAATCTGGAAAAGAACTCTTGGCTTGTATGCTTTTTATAGGAACATCCTTGGTGATCAGTGTCATTTCTTAGAAAATAAAGACTTGAAGTTGTTGAGCTAATAGTCCAATATAGTTATGTCTAAGAGGTAGAATCTGGCTTTTCAGAAGAGCATTTAATAATTACCAGATTATTCTTGCCTTTTCTGCCATTCCAAGTCTTGCTCATGACTCACTTGGCAAGTTTTGCCATCACAGAGGTAGGAGTCCTAAAGGCAAGTTCCCTTCGCTGATTCGGAATAGTCCATTTTCAACATCAGATGGAGTAATAGTCGAGCAGACAAAAATAGGTGCTATGATCACGTGGTTAGAGACATAATCCATATGTCCAAGGAAAGATAAATTTAACTTACATAGCCAAGTGTAATGTTAGTATTTCACACATTCTGTAATTTTAGCAACGCCTTTTGAAGAAGTAGTATTTTCAAGTATTGGTACGTTTTGGCAATTTGGCAAGAATTAAATCTTTGGATTCTCTTTGCTGAATCACTTGCTTGGCTACTGTGCAACAGTTTTCCTTTCCTCCAAATCACATGGTCAGGAAATCTGTGCACTAAATTTTAAAGGTTGCATGTATGAAAAGCAGTACTTTTATGTGTGGAAACAGTATGCCACAGGGAGAAAATACTCAATATACTGATATGCTGTAGCATTTATTAATAGGTAGATAGTCCTTTAGGAGAGATACCACATTTTTTGATAAACAAAAAGTTTATGTAATTTAGGAAAAAAAGAAAGATGCAGGAAAGTTGCATTACTGCAAAAAGGACATATCATACTATTGTTGATTTGTCCACTCGTGCTATTGTTCCTTTACAGGAAAAATTACGATGATTGCAAGGGAAAGGACTTACCTATAACTATCAATTCTGTTAAATTATTAAGCAGCAATGTGTTTTTCATTATTTTATCTCCCATCTTTGTAAGGTTAACTGTGGACACTTAAAGAACTGTTTCTGCTTGAAAAAGATGATCTGTTGCTTAGGCGATGATTTTGTTCCATAGATCTATTGCTGGGATTTTGTCTTTTAAAACACCTGTAAGACTATAAATATGAGTTATTTAATAAGTCCATTGCCTTTTGGCCCCGGGGGGGCACAGCAGTATCCGTGATGAAGAAGTAAGTGTAGCCAGCAAAGTCTGTTTGGCTGCTAACTGAGGCTGCTTGGAAGAGCCTCCTGCACATCACTGGAGAACAAATTGCTGCTTCTCCTGCCTTCAGAAGTTTTCACTTTAGTGTCTGTGTCTTCCTTGCTTAGTGGGCTCTGTTAGCAATTGACTCTGAAAAACCTTTGTTCACTCTTCTCAGGAGAGGCTTCTTTTTGTCAGAGGAAGCATATTTGTCACAGGGTTTAGCCACGCCGCTTGCCAGGTGCCTTGCGTGTACTCCGTGCACAGTCCCAAGCATGTGTTGCCACACTGAGGCAGTTGGTGAAAAAATTAAAACAGGATATATACGTGCAGCACAGGTTGAACAAAAAGTGTCAAGTTCAGAATGAAGACTTATAATACCATTTTAATGTATTAGATTAACTATTGTCCTCCATTCAATGTTTTCTCTCCAAAATAAGTTTATTGTGATTAAACACTGACCTCAAGGTATTTCTGTACATAATATCAAACCTACATCACTATACACTGTGCCTTTTGAGTTAAAAAAAAAAAAAAAAAAAAATTGAGCCAATTAACAGATTTTACTGTAAAATGGGTATTTGGGTATTGAAGTGTACAGAGAACTATTAACAGACTTTAATTTCAGATTGCATTTGATAAATATGAAAGACTTGCTGATCATTTTCTAAAATGAAATGAGAGGGTAAAAAGGCTTTTCTTGCAATCCACATTGCTCTTCCTCATACCATACTATAGCCAGCTGAAAGCTCACTCAGTCTGCCTCCACCTGAAAAGCTGTTGCGTATTTGTACTGTGTGAACTCCTGTTGTACTCTTCCTGTTGTATAATAATGATATTTAATTCTTGATCTACATGCACGCTAATAGAAAATGGTGTTTTTTTATTCTGTCCTTCAGCCAATACCAAAGCCCGCAGCAATGAATTCGCTGAAAAGAACGGACTTCAAAAATATGAGTACGTCTTACATCCGCGGACTACTGGATTCACTTTTGTGGTTGAACGTCTAAGGGAAGGTAATCCTGCTCTGTATTTATATGTTCTTTTTTTCCTTTAAGAGAACAAATCTCACCGAAGCTGTAGGAGCTGGTCTTCACAAAACTGCTTGAAGTAATTTCAGGAAAACTTTTTGTATTCTGAGCACAAAAAAAGCCCTTGCTTGCAACCCTACTTAAAATGATTGTAATATGGAGAGATTTGAGAGAGTTGATAACAGATACTAATATCAGGAGATATGCAGTGGATGAAAACAATATTTTCTTTTTTTTTAAATACTGTAGTTTGTTTAGCAGTGTGCCTCAGAGTAGAAAAGATCCCAGGGAAGTTCAGCCTTACTGTATGTGCCAGTCCTTAACCCCAAACTGAGCCGTTGACACTGAGCACACAGACATGTGTAACGCTGCCCTCTCTGAAAACAGTCTGGTTTTAAAGTCTGAGAGATGAGACCACAAGTTGCTCTGTTAAATGGACAAGGGGAATGCCCAACAGCATGTAGACGCAGCAAGTCAGCTGCCCAGCGCTGCCAGGTTTTTCAGGTGATGGTGACTTGGAGAAGTTGCGTAAAATAGGAATTGTGCTGCTTGGCAGAGGGGTGGGTGAGAGAACGCCTGATCGTGCTTTTTACCTAGAAATGGTCTTCCATCCCTGTATTAATCTAGGGGTAGAGACTGAGTCCCAATTATCAGGGGAACAGAGTATAAAGATGTGATTGCTTGTTAGATCGACGTGGCTGTGGGCTGTTTTAGGAACAGGCATTTCGATGAGATTTGAGACCGTAACGGTGTAATCATTAAATGATACTGATGTGATGGTGATTCAAATACAGACGAGTGAATGTTTGCAGGATATATGAATGTATGCTTGAAGAAAATGAACGTGTACAGTAGATATGAAGTGACTTCAAGGCTAGTTCTTCAGGGGAAAAGCGATTTTAAATCTTTAACACATGCTGGTTATCTGACAGCCAAAGGAACAAGTTTGACACTATTAAAAAGAATAAGGGCCTCCTGGTGGGTTTTTTCCCTTGCTGGAAACCTTGTTTGGATTTTAGGAGCAGAGCTGGCTTGCATTTTGCCTGATTCCTTCTAAGCAGATATCCTAAAATCCCTGTAGATGCTTTGATATTTTGTCCAGCTGGACAACACTAGCTGGACCATGTATCTAATTGACCCTGTTATTATTGGACATCCAGTAGTGGACATCTTAGATTTCATCTGTCTTGCATGTTTATTACTCAATTTGCTGTAGTAAAAAAAAATTTGCCACATACGCAATTTCAAAAACTTGTTTTAATTAAAACTTTTCAGCATTAGGTTAACCAAGTGCATAATAGTATTTCTAGCCCAGAATAAATTTTCAGTTAAAGGAATGTTTTCCACTCAAAATATTATCAACTTAAAAAAAATAAATATGTATTTGCTGCAGAAACACGCTTTGTGGTTATACAGTCATTTTCTTATTTTCTGAAAATGCTGTTCTATTGCTGTGAGAGATCTATGCAAATTAGGCTATTGGGTTATAAAAAGGAAAATATTTGAGGTTGATTAACTGATTTTATGTAGTACAAAGCTGGGGAAAAACCAAAAACATTCCTAGATGATTGTTTTTTGTCCAGTCTTTCAAATGCTTTTAAGTCATACTTTTATTTAAGGCGGGCAAATATTGTGTGAAATATTAATGTCCCTTTAGCATTGAACTTACTAGGTATTGGGTACCTTGATAGGCATTATAAGCTATATATATATTATGACTGTATGCAATTATGTAGTAAATTATGTGTGAGAAGGTAGTTCAACTTGCATTTTAAAATACTTAGTTATTACTTACTAATTTAAGAATTGATTTTTCAGTTGTTTGCAAGTGTGCCAAATACAGACCATTTATGTTGAAATGTTTTGGGTTTATGGACAACCTAATTGTAGTTGCTTGACTTTAAAACACTTAAGCATATAATATACCTGCATATATATATAATTTTTTTTCATCTGTACAATATAGATGTCCAGGTAGATTTTCAGATGCAGATGGCACAGTTGGCACGTGGCATTATCATGCAGCTCTGGTTTGACTTACTTAAACTATTAGAATGCTTTTTTTACCATTCTCATTTCGTATACTAGCAGTAATAAAGCCAGGGTTGTTAAGGATATGGTGTTAACATAAGTCCCTGTTTCTGGACTGTCCTAATGCTGCAATAGTAGCAATAATCATAAAAATAGACTTGCTTCCTTTTTTTCTGCTCATAACTGCAAGCACAAAGCAATGTGTGTGACTTTAACATGCACAAGGGAGTGGTGGAGAATTTAACATCATGTTTACGTCTTTGAAAGTATTTTTGTGCATAGTTGACAACCTTATTGCCCTATAGCTCTCCTGTGAATACATTTTGGCTCGTGGCTGTTTTCCATTCTTGAGGCTCAAGTGTCTTTACTTCAGGCCTGAGTACATTATTTTGCTCCAAAAATAGGTTGATGAAGAGAGGGGGGAAAATGTCATTAGAAGTTTAACTGCTTTTCAAATGTCGAAAAAACTAATTTAATTTGGCAAGAACCCTGATTAATATGCATCACAAGCTGAAGCATGAAAGAATTACCTGTTGTTACATAAAATTAACTATTAGCGACCCTCCTGAATAGGAAATGAAGAATCGGGGAAAAAATAACCTTCAGTAAAATGTTGCTTGTATCTCTGCAGGAGAGTTTCTTCCTAGAGGAAGCACTGTCTGCACCCTGACAGCATAATCCGAGCAGTTATTAGTCCTTTGCTTTCCATAGGTGGCAAAAATTTCTGAACCATGTGAATGGATTTTTTTGCCAGTGATGACCAACGCTCAAATTCCTCTGGCTGCCTTCTCGCTCTTATATGGTCATTATTTCAACTATTTCATCTCTTTTGCCCGTAGATGCTGCTATGATGGTTTCTAAGTCATTGGTGAGATTACGGGAGCTGGAGTGGGGGGGGGGGGGTGTGGAAATCTATATAACCTCCACTAAAAAAGCGATAAAAATTGTTTAGGCAATACATCTCCTTGGCTTTTGAGCTTTCTTTTTTTTCCACATTCTAGCTCTTCATGAGTGATAGCTCTTACTCCCTGAGTTGACTCGTCTAAGCTGACTGTTTTTTCCTTTCATTATGTTCAGATGCTAAGACAGTGAAAATACTGTTTTACTCGTAAATGATCACATTAGTGCTTCCTCATTCATATAAACCTTAGAATCACCCAAGAGTAAACACAGACTATGAAGATGCTTTAGACGTATAATTAATAATATACTCAGGAGAATAAGGACTGCAGTTCTTGCTGGTTTTTAAGCAAGAGAAAGACATCCATTTGATTCAGCATTGATTTTTGGAGAAGTATGTTCCTTTGGCTCAATAATAATTTTAAGTAGGATGGTTTAATATAATGTCATTGTTTGTGCATGGTAAAAGAAAATACAGTATAGACATGAGAACACCAAGGGGGAAAGACCGGGTGGTATCTGGATAAGGTCAGCTTGCTACCTGATACGCAGTGTAGAGTGTTACCTGAAGATGTGGAAGTGAGTAAGAGGAACAAAAATTTCAGCAAGGATTAACAGAATAGAAATGTATTAAATATACTTAGGATAAATATAGATTAACAAAATATATGCATTTTTCACCCCTGCAAGAAGATCATCCTTCTTGGGAACAATTATTAAATTGCAAGTCAATTGTGACAGTCTCTGCAACAGATAAAGCAGGTTTGTGAGATTCTTCATTAATCTTTACTGATAAACGTTACTTGAAATAGTACTAGCCTTTTTTCCTAGCATGCTTTAAAGTTTGCTTCTGCAAACACTTTGGCCTTAGTCTATCAAAATACTTAGTGTATGAGCTCAATTAATTATAGATTTTCTTAGTGCTGAAACACATTTCATCGCATTGACCACTTAGCGTGGCAGCCAGAGGAATTACCCTGTGGAAGATCAACTCTTTGTTGGCCAAAGGGACCACTGCAATCCCAAGTACTATCGCATCTGTTTACTTGGCTCTCGATGGAAAGCAGAGAAATAAGAGTTGATTTACTTCTTTTTAATGCCATTCACTTGATCAAGTATATAATTTTTCTTGCCTCAGCTGTTATGAATCCTGTTTTCAATCAGCATCTGGTGAAAAATTACTAGAACTGTATGCTGTATTTCTTTGGGGAACAAAGGTGAGCATTTTTGGAAATACAGAGTCAGAACATGTGAATAAGCAACAGAAAAGGAACTCTAGACACCAAAATGAAGATTGGTCATGACTTTTTTTTAACTCATCATCATATACCTCTCTTTAACCATCTCCTAAAATAATGTCCAATCCTTTTTTAAAGCCTGAAACTTTTCGTAGATGTTATGTATGGAGTAATTTTTTGCAGAAATTGGGTTAAGGCAAATCATCTCCTTTTACAAAATGTTGGACTTTGAAAATGACAGAAATCTGCAGAAATTTAAATAACACTTTTTTATAAGCAGGACTTTAACAATGTTAATGAAAACCATTTATGGTTTATATAATGCTCTTGAAGATCTAGTTTGTGAGATCCTTCTGTGAAAGGTGAGAAGATTACTCAGAAATTGGGTACAGATTTTCAGGCCTGGTTGTACTTTAGAAAGTTTTTTCTGAAGTGCCAAATGACATTGAAAGTTCAGATGGCTTGAATGTTCAGTTTCAAAGAGATGGAAAATAATACCAGTTGATTTGATTCAATATTGTCTGGATTCATTGAATTACATGTATTATCTTGGCATAACATCTGTAATTGTAGCCAAATAGTCTGTCAAGAGAAAATAGTTGTTTACAAATGTTTTCTTAAAATTGCTTCATGGCTTTTAAGTATTTTCTCAGGACTAAATAAACAGTAAGTGTTAAGACAGAGCTAAGGTTTTAAAGCATCATTAGAAGATTAGTCATACTTTTGCAGACAATCATTTCTGCCAACATTAAATTTTAACTGACCTCTTTCTGACACTTCCTCTATATCCATCAGCAGTCTATAATATCTGGATACATTGAACTAGATGTTCCTATTATGGGTTTTATATTTTACTGGTTTTACAGCATGATAAAGAGTTGGAATTATTTGACTTATTATAGTATTTCAGCTTCAAATTTATTTCTGGTTCATAATTAGCCAACTGAAAAAAATATTGAAGATAACAGCTGCCAACTGCAGCATCCTAAAATAAAAAAAAGATACAAATTTAACATGCTTGCCTTCATTGCATATCCTTCCTGATGGAAAGAAACTGTGATTCTTGTTCTGTTTTTCATGATCCGTTCAAAATTAATAGTTTTGCCCCAAAATAAATATTTAGATATGCACAATCACAAACCGGTCTGTATCTTTTACCGTTTATACCAGAGTTTTACAGTTGTACAGCATTTCAGTAATTACATGGAAGTATTCTAATCTATTTCATTGCTAGGGCAGAAAATTTGTAGTTAGGTGTTCAATCCAGGATATCTATATATATCTCTGTGTAAATATTTTAATCCTGTGACACTTATTGACTGTTACGTAGATTCTCTATGCTTTTCTGGGAGCTATAGTATCCATGTATGCATATTTATGTAGTTAACTCTTAATGCCATTTCTTTGGGTTATGGTACAGTGTGCTTAGATGGCACGTTTAAGCTAATAATGTAGGGAGACACTTTGCGATTTGCTGATTAGTGTCTATCTAAGACAGTTAAGAACTGCTGATCATCATCTTCTATTGAAAGCTGACACATATGGTTTGGTTCACCTTCACTGGGGTGTGAAGTAGCCAGAGTGTTAGGCAGCAGGTCCTTGGAACTGGCACCTGGATGTCCTCGCTACGCATGGAGAATATAGTAAGCTCCTGTATAAAGCCCTAAATAGCTTATGGATGGTTTTTAGGAGATGATTCTGTCTTGAGCTCTGCAATCATCACATGAGCCAAGGTGCTCAAATTTGACGTAGTTGTGTAAACAGTGTTTAAAGTTGAGACTCTCAATTTAGTAATTCATTAATGAGACCTTCCAACTTGAAGTAGCCATAGTGTCTTAACTCCCAGAGCTTTTTTTCTTACTCTGACTTTGAAAGAGAGAGAGGCAGGAGGCTGCTTTTAGGAGTGGATGAAATGTCAGTGAGGAATGCTACCATGATACTGCCAGAGGCTTGTCTTCTGGTGTAGATGACGCTTCTACTCAGCACCGTTATGTCTGAAGCACCTACAGCTTACAAGACAGATGCCATTCATTCTTTCAAATGTAATGTACTACCAATTTCTAAGTGTGTTATATTTGGGTTTTTTAAGGGAAAATTGATGCAGGTGGAAAATTGAAGTCTGTAATAACTCTGTTCATTGACTGAAATGCTCAGGCTAATGTGGGTGGGTGTATCAATGAATGGACGTGTATTAAATATACTGCTTTCTATTTTGATACACGAAGTTTCTTTCCTCTTCACATAAATATTGGGTGAGACGTGGGGTTTGACCACAGAAGTGTTCGCTGATTACCTTCAGAGATTTTATGCGCTTAAACTGAACCGTGTAAGCAGGACTTCAGCAGTTTTCAGGTTCGTGCATAATTTGTCTTCTGCGTAACAGAGGTACAGGATGTAGAAAGGCCCCACAACAAATGACAGTAAGGATTAGATCTGTTGTTTTAATGAAAGCTAGCCTCCCTCTTTGTGACTGAACAGATTTCTGATTCCCAGAATGATACGCTGGGCCACTGCCAACATTTCTGTGGGTTTTGGCAAGGCCAGAGCTTGCACACTGACCAACGGGGCCATCTCTCAGAGCCGCTCTCGCCTGTTTGTGCTGGTTGCTCGGTACATGTGTAAACCAAAACCAGTCTGTTTTGGAAATAGGAAAATGTAAGCGGCCACATGAGCCCTTTAGGTCCTCAATCAACTAATTTCACCCGTATGTCCGTCAGGTTTGCAGAGATTAAGCAGCAGCTCTAAACCAACATTCCTCAATGCAAGGAAATTCTTTCTTCCTGAAAATGCAGTATTAGAGCTTCACTGGTTAGCATTATAATTGAACTTGTCCTTTTATGAGAACTGGGTCCTGTGCATTAAATAGTGTAGCCTTTGATATAGAAATATCAGTATGTAAATTGAAGCTTGCATACCTTTTGTGCCTTTTGTGTGTTGGTAGAAAATTCATAACAAATTAGTTTAAAAAAAAAAAAAACAAACAAACAAAAACCAAAGACCTTGTTCAAAACCACACTTTTATCACTAGGCATGTCTGTGAAATTCAGCAATGCAGACAATCGGGTGCAGGCTGTTGTGCTTTATTGCGAACACTAACAGTTGTCTCCGTAATCTGGAACATGGGAAAGAGCAGCTTGACTTTTTCCAGATTCATGTTAACCGTTGACGATTACCATATCTTTCAAACATCTGCTTTGATGTACTTCTCAGAATGAGCCCCAGCTTTCTGTTAGATATTTTCTGGCCTTTGGCACGTGTTGAAGTTTCTGTTACTATCTCTTCTTTCATGTCTTACTGGAGCAGTATTCTGTGCTACTTGCCCCACCTCTGTGGCACAGAGGCCATCATTTCAGTCCTCCTGGAAAGGATTTGGTTTTTCCAAACCACTCTTTTCTCTCAGCCTCCATCCTTTCCTCTTCCCATCCTCCACTGCTTTTGAGAAGACAGCACAGCATTTCACTGGAGGTTTATGGTGGATCCATGTAAGAATCGGTACCGCCTATGGTGTTTGCAGGTTGGTATGTTGTTGTTTGTGTCACCCACACGTCTATGGTACTCATCGGAAATATTTCAGGTTTTATGTTCTTGAGCCTATCAAGATCCATCTACTGAAATCATCTCCTTACACTCTCTTATGTGTGAGTCATGGCTTGTGACAAGCAGATATACCATGCAGTGGATCATTTTCCATTTCCCTCCACACAGGTTATTAATAGTCGCTGTGGTAACCGTATTAAAAAGTTATTATTTGCCAGCAGTTACCCCACAGTGGTATTAGAGGTTTCCACTGTTTTCCCTTAACTCAGAATACACAGTATCTGTGGTAACGATGTGGTAATGTTTGGCGAATGTGGACTTTTTTTAATTGCTTCGACCGGAGGCCTGGAACGATGTTAGCTCATCAGACCGCATATGTAGAAATGAAGCTTGGCCACAGATGAGTTCAGGAAAAATGATTGCTCAGTAAAAACTAGAATTATTTTCTTCAGAGTTGAAAAGACGTTCCTGCTCTGTTTTTTAATGTTTATCTCCAAGATATTTTAAAAAAGGTTTTTCTGGTTGTTATTTGCTTTGGCTAAATGGTGGACTGAGAGTGTGTGTAACGAGGTGTATCTGCTGGTCTAGACTTGGTCAGCATCTCTCTGGGTGTGCATTTTGAGAGGTTGTTCATCTGATTTGGAATATGTATTTGGTTTGTTTTTTCCTATAGTGTCACTCACAGCAGCACAGTAAGTTTAGCACAGGGTCTTGCAATACCCTTGGTGCTCCCCTGGGCCTGCACGGAACACCAAACGGTCCATTTTGTGGGCTTCTTCACTATGTCCTTGTGATGGGCTTGATACTTATAAAGTATACTGAATACTGTAAGAATTGTCAAGGGGGGTTGGGTTTTTGTGTCAGAGTACTGGGCTTTGTGGTTGTTGTTAAAGACTTATGGCTGCAGGACAGACAACAAGTGAGCCTTGGGTAAAGTTCAAGTTTATCAGTTACTGCCTGTTCTTGCCAGCCAGTGATCCATGACTTTGCAGGTGATGTTGGTTGGATTGGTAGCATACTTAATTGTTGAATGAAGTTGAAATGAATTCCTGTAAACAGAGGAATAGTATTGATATCTATTTATTTCGCATGGCATTAGCAGAAGCTCTGTGCAGTATACCCATTGCTCAGCTCAGTTTATTAGTAAAGCAGATAATTGCTTCAAGCAGTCTTGAGTAGAGAAAAGCCTAAACGTACTTTTTCCAGGACAAAATACTGGTTTAATTTCAGTTAGGAGATGATGTTTCCTGATGTGTTTTATTAGAAAAATAGCAGCATCTACAGGCTGAACAGACTAATCCCAAATCAGAGTCCCATTGTAGACGAGATTCTCAATCATAGTTGATAGATTCCCCACTCTTCAGCTTTTTGCAGATGCTAGCTGTTTTCATTTCCAGCTGCATGAAAGTTGCTGCAAATGTATTTTGTGTGTTCCTGATATCACTTTTCTATATGAGTAATTGCTGGCAGGGGAGAAGGTCCGTGGAGCATCATTTCAGTTACTGGAAATGTTGGACTCCTCAAGCTGTTCAGATATAGCCCCCAAATCTGTAAGACAGTAATGAAACTTTCCTCTACTTGCAAAATTTGCTGCTTACATGTCATTAAACCTTAAGTAGTTTTTTTTCATTCCTTTATGCTGTTGCAGCTTCAGCTGTTCTTCCCTTTGCACTCCTCCCAATCCCCTGCTGTTATTTTCAGGGTATACAAAAATGAGCCCAGCATCATACTTTTCCAAGCTGACTCAGATCCCTGAGTTTGGCAATCATTTGCAAGGCTCTGCTGCAGAGATGTTGAGAGCAGTGCCACAGTCATGAGTCCTGGATGTTGCTATGGGACTGATGCTGAAAAACGAAAAACATAAGAGGGCAGAGGAGCTTGGGAAAAATTGTAGTAGAGTATAAATGCTTTTTAAAATAGATTTTTATCAAAACATAAACTTCAGCATAAAATCAACTCTTCACCTCATTCATCACCTTATATGTAATCTGAAATATTACTGTCTTTGGGACTTATTTTGTCAACCTCTTCCTGAACTGCAGGATTTTGGAGGGCAGGAAATAAGGTCTTGCCTCTCAATGTTCTCGCTGAGCATTGGTAGATATTGGAAGGGTTTCCCTTAACTGACATGGCACATGGGCAGTAATTTGAAGTCCTATAAGATGTGAATTATCTATGATAATGAAGTATATTACAGATATAAGGTTTGAATATATTTTCCCATGAATTCATTTTTCTGTGGAATAGCTATCAGCTAAGAACTGGAGAACTGTTTTTAATATACATTCAGTATGGTAGTGTCTCTCCCTAATCCTATTTCATACTGTTAAAAGCTAATAATATCTTAAAAGAAGCATCTCTGAAATGCATATCATCTATATTTAGACTTAAGCAAAACTGTGATTTTGTTTGCATCGGTAGTCATTGTTGACCTTGCAGTATACAATAAAAGCGAGTGCTTGTGGTGATTATAAAACAGTTTCGGAAGCGGGGACCTGAGCAACCTTCTGGCTGGCTTGTTCCGATCACCGGTCCTTCACTGTGCTGCTCTGAAAGGAGCCAGCCCACCCTGATCGGTTCTGGCATCACACAGACGGTAAGGGCATCTATTAGGAGAAAAGCGTAACATGCACAATGAATAAAAAGGAGAGACATTTTAAAAAATGCTTCAGAGACTTTGGAATTTGTGAGCAATTGCACGTTTGTTTTGCCTGGAAGTTGCTATGGGTACTGATGTTGAAAAGACAAACACACAGAGGGCAGACCTTAGGGACGTAAGTCCCATTTAAAATCCTATAAGAATTGGTGTTCTTTAAATCTGCTTGGATGCTTTTGAAAAATCATCCCTCAAAAGGATTCTTTACCTAAGTGCTCTCCAGGTTCATCCTGTCAGCAGCACCACTGTGATTTAACCAGTCCTGCTTCTGCCTTCACTTATCCAAAAAAGCATTCCTTCCAAAAGACCTGAAAGATCCCTGGCTTCCTCTATCAGCCCTTTGCTTTGCTGCTTTTGTAGTATGGATCAGAGAATTAAATGAAACATATGCTCAGCAGCTATGTGGCTGCTTCTTTCCTTCCCATTCTTCACATCCTATCTGCTAGGACTGTGTCTTTTTGAGGCAGGTATTTTGTTTTTGTATGTCCGAAACAACCATCTCACTATTACATTAGCGTTGTTGAAGCAGGTAGCAGTTAAGCTGCAGCTGTCTCAAATAGTGCACTCTGCATGTCCACAGCATTGCAAATATTTAATAAACCTGTTAATAATACATTCCAAACCATACTGAGAGGCTGTGGAGATTCATCAGGATTTATGCTACCTGTGGTGCTGACAATTTCAGTTGACATTACACACTGACACACGCACTTAAGCATGCACTCAATGTTAAAATATATACATAATTTCTGATTTATAACAGCAGTGTTTTACATTAGGACAGACCATTTTCAAAGGATTATTCTCTTCCTTGAGGGATAAATTGTCTTGACTTTCAGTCTTGTGCCTTTCTGTATTCTGGCACGTGTTGTAATCAACCAGCAGCATATTCTTTTTCACGTCTTCTTGTTTGGCTAGCAGTGGGCAGCACAGAATTCATTAAAACCGAACAGCCAAATGCTGATAGAATATAATGAGCCTATGACTCAAATGGTGGTTTTTTTCCCCTGTAAGATATGGTGTGTTGTGTACATACAGAGCTGTGTATATGTAGAAGAGTTTTAGTGGCTGATTTCTGTCTTTCTTGGTAGATTGTCTAGGATGAGGATTGTATTCTAAAACCTCATTAATACAATTAGAGAAAACAAAACTTAATTAGCCTTTGTGAATTTATGCAGTAAGGATATATCCCCCATGATTTTTCACAAGCAAAAATATTTTATTCTGCTACTCCATCTGAGCTAACTGAAAGCACCGTGGCCAGACAAGGGCTGCTTTACACCCAAACTGAAGAGATTGTGGTAATGAAGCCAACATGGGTTTCAACTAGTCAATACGATGAGCAAAGTGAGCTCACTCAGTCTGCAAAATATTCTGGGGCATCCCCAAGCTAGTGTAGCAGTGTTGTTCAGAATGAATTTCACAGGCTTCTTGCTGGAGATCCACTGCCACCTCTTAGGTGGTCGAGAGGAGGAACTCAATTGAGTAGGTACATGTCACTTTGAAAACATTGCAGGATCCACTATTGGGATGCTCTGTCTTGATCTGTAAGTCAAATGGCCTCATAAGGCACTGCATATTTTCAAAGTAAAACAGGAGGAAAACCTTGAACAGATTGCATAACTAAACGCTCAGAAATAGGAATTTCAAAAAGTGAGATTGAATGCAGCCCTCTTGTGGTGCATGCTTTTGAGCGAGAACCGATGTTGTGTGTTGTCGGTCTGGTATTTCCTTTGCTTAGAATGACAAACTTTTAACAATGTATTTCATGCTTTTTCATTTCAAATGAAAGAAAGAAAAAAATGTCAGAATGGAGAGCTTTTACCGGCAGGTTGATCTGCTATGCAAGAAGCTATGACGGAATAAAGCAAGTTCCATAATCTGCAGTCTTCTCTGGAAGAGCCTGAGAGGGGCTGAACCTGAGGAAATTAACTGAGTTTCTTCCTAGGAGAAAGGTGGAATTTGGAAGTATTTAGTTATAACTCTAGAAATGTTGCCTTCATTTTCAAAAATTCTATGGTAACTCTTTTACAGCTGTTATTTCAACATTGTTTTCTTAAAATATTTTGCTATCCAGAAACACATTCCTAAAATATTTTCATTATTTTAGTAGAAGAGTTGTAGAAAATGTGAAAGGACGGAAGTAGTGGAGGTAGCTGAAAGAAATGATAGTGGCTTGAAGAGGTATACTCTGACAGCAGACTCTCAAATCCAAATCTTATAAATACAATAATGTATTTTATATCTGAGTAATCCAGAATACACTTTAGGAAACGGTGGTATATCAGATAGGATATTTGAACATGGTTACATAATAAGCATCTTCTAGCTCTCAGATTTTGGTGTCTTAAAAAAAAGACAAAAGCAACAACAGCAGGAAATAACACAAAAGTGTTTTTAATTTTCAAGTGATACTTTTCTTCGCTGACTTTCATTACTAAATTGTACTTCTGCTTTATAGAGTAGAAACGTCATGCTGCTTTTTCCTCCCTGGAATTTGCTATGTGTATCTGGTGTGGACAAAAATCAAGATTTATCTTGGAAAGGAACACCAGCATAGTTTTAATCCCAGAAGTATGACACTTCACAAAAATCTTTCTCTGAAAAGGGATAAACACACTAAGAAACCAATTATAAACAAATAAGAACATGGGCAATATGCTGGTCAGGCTTTTGTCACAAACTAAAAGAACTGCATGTAAAATATATTTTGTCTGCTGCTTAGCACACGCTGTAGCTAAAATGGAAAATTCTGTAGAGCCAAATGATAGCACTAAGTGAATTGGCATTTGCAATTAGTTTTCCAGTGGTTTGGCAGTATTAATAATGCAGCAGAAGGACAGGATATCCTTCAACTAAGTCAGTATGAAAAAAGGTTTTCATTAGCATTACAATGAACTCTGAGAACTAGGTATTCTTAGTCATTGGAGAAAAGGTTTGGGGAAGCAAATTTCATGTTTGAAAATGTTTGGTGAATTTTGGAGAGTTTCTAAATGTGATTATTATCAGAAACTGTTTTTAGTATAGTGTAGGGATAAAGTATCTTTCTCAGGCTGTTATTGTAATTCATAAGATGTTATTTTCAGCAGTGTTTATTATACAAAAGAATGTTCAGAACCAGATAAATACACTAGGGAGCCTGGTTAAATAGGAATAAACCAAAGGAGCTACTTAAAGTTACAAGAGGAACAAAATGCTGACATAGATGAGAAATTATTCTTTCTGTTGTTTTTCCATAATAGTCTACTTTGGTCAAAACCAAAGAAGAGTAACTAATATATTTGCATATTTGTGGGCAAACTTAGATGAAGATCGCAAATGTTCTGATTTATCAACCAAGGTAAAATGAGATTGAAGCAATCCAGTCCAGAGGAGCTGATGCTTATCAGCAGAACCTTGGAGCTGAGAGAGATTAATTGGAAGCCATCAACTGCAAGTTGATGTCAATGAATGGATAGATGAGGAAACAGTATGCATTTTTATAATTGTTGTCACCACAGACCGCAGGGCACTTGTGCTTGTCAGAACAGACAAATTAGTCCAGCCTTCAAAACAGAGTATGTAGTTCTGCTAAAATGGAGATGACCATCTGGCAGCCTACAGCAACTTTGGAATTTGCTGCCTTTGCCGGTGTACCTCATCCTGAATTACGTGCTTAGATTTTAGCCTGATGCCCAGCTACGTCTTTATCAGCCAATAATATCTTTAAGGCGAATTACTGTGCATACTATTACACAATAGCTCAAGATCATGCAAATTCTTTGTCTTTTCCACATACTTGGTTGGAACACTATCAGGATATTTTTTCTTTAAGGATTTCTTCCCTGCCATAAACACTCCAAATACACTTTCATGTAATCGTTCTTCACTAAATTATTGCGGTCCTGTCTTCTGCATGTCTTGATGCCTGTGCCTCAGATAAGCTTGAAAGAATATCGTAAGTGGCCTCACCAGTTCTGCAGAAGACAGTTAATTCTTTAATGTTTCTTCTCTCTTACGCCACTACATCCTTGTTTCTCTGTTCATCTGAGAGCACAGGGAGGAAATTGTCAGCTCTGAAATTCAAGAGAATTAAGAAAACTCAAGCCTTCCTGATTTTGCCTTTTGGACATTTCTTTCTACTCTCTGTGTACTTGCCACCACATTCTTGCTCCAGCACTGACTATGGTGCAATTAATTACTAGTCGTTTCTGTGTATTATGCTCAGCTTGTTCTACTCTTGAAAGAAGCTGTAATTTGGATAGGTCCCTGTCTCAAGGATGAAAAACATGATGCTTTGCTAACTTCCCTCAACAAAGTCATTCCATGTCGTGTACTTGTCAGAAGGACCCTTTTGCAGCCTCCGTGGATTTTTGCTCTGTCTGCCTTCATCCCAGGCAGCCCTAGTTGTGCCGATGCCTGGCAGTTACCCAGTACAATAATGTTTGTGTAACCTGTGTACGATGGATCGGATCTCTTGTCACACAGCAGACGCTTGTGATAGTAACATTTCCAACTCAACATTGCTGAGATATATTTGGTGCCTTTTTTTGCTCGGTATAAATGATGCGCACCATATGTGACATTTTAAGTGAAATTCAATTAGTAGGACTACGAGTAAGGTTGGTTGAGTTCAGTAGTTTCCCTTTGTTTACCACCAGAGGCTGGTGGAAGTTACACAGTAGAGGCAGCTTTGGGTTGCTGCTCTCCATTTAATAAACAGTTGTGAATAATAAGGTCCCCCCTGCCAAACTTGCGTTCTGGATGACAGCCGGCCAGCTGGTCGCTCTCAAAGGAATTTGCTTCCAGTGGGTTATGCTCTGGAATGATCATATCTATCAGATCTGAAGGCAGATCCATGTTGAGTAAAGCTCCCAGAGGATGTCTGAGTACAACTCGATGAGGGACAGGAAGGTCTGTACCACAGCCTTGAACGGCGTGCTGGGCAGAGCGCAGAGACCTCGGGTAAGGTGTCCAGCTGTAGCTTTTCTGTGAAATTTTGCCTGGGCTTGAAAATAAATGCCTGTGACACCAAGTCTGGAAAGGAAGAATGATTAAGCCTCCACTAGCAAGCAAACAGCAGGTAGTCCTCTTGTTAACCAAAGATGAAATTTGGTCCAAAGTCTTCTAGCCCAAGAGTAGCAGATGTGAGTGGAACTTAATCCCAGAGCTGCAAACTGCTTTTAAGTATCTTAACAGGGAGCGGAAATGGCAAAGTTGTTTTTGTCAAACCTGTGCCTCAGCTGTTGCAATACCTCAGTATTGCTCAGTCTTGGTGTACTGTGAGAACAGAAACATCTGACAGGGTATTTTTGAAAATATAACAGTTCTGTCTTATTTCATCACAAGGTAGAAGTTCTTTTGCAGGAATTTCAGTGGGCTTTAGTGCAAGGTTAGGTTAAGGTAACTTTTAAGCGTCTGTTTTGGCCTTCAGATCTCTGGCAGAATCCCTCACTTGTTGAAGTTGGTAGAAAATTTCATACTGACTATACTGGAAGGGTGGTTGGATGTGTTGTTACACAAGACAAAAAAATTTAGAATATTTATATACAAGAATGTTTGAAATCCTGATGTTTCAAATAGATATTGATGTGTTTATTCTAAATCTCAGTGAGGCTTCCTCTGTGTGTCTTGTATGTCACTAGGTTGGGATAGGTAGTATGACTTTGAGAAAAGGTAATATAAAGGCAGTGAGAAAGTCAGCATTTAGCTGTCTGTTTGAATGCTCATTTAACTTGGTCAGACTGGATGCCGATGAGATGTCTCTTCAGTAACTGAAATGTGCACTGCCTTTAAGTGTATAACATCAGAAAAAAGTATCAAAACACAGAAGAGGTGAAGATGAGTGGGAAATTGCTACTCATCTCTTGAATGGAAACTTGATGTTAAATAAGATGATCTTGTGTTTCACTGTTTGAAACACAGTAAGAGTTCCAGGAACTAATTACCTAGCAATGGATGATGACATGGAAATATATTAAATATACATAGATAGCTAACCATGAATACTTGATGCATGCAAAAGAAGAGTCTAGTTAATTTTTATGTAAATTAAGCAACATTGAAAGTGGCAATATAATAAGCAACAACACTGTTTTGCATCTGAACAGAACAAAGCAGCAAATTCACACTAGAAATAGAGCCTTTCTTCTTCAATTGTCTTTTCCTGGGTTCATATTTTAATGTATGCTTTATTCACAATAAAAACGTTGTCTTCATAGGTACCGTCTTGTCTAGAAACAATCAGACAAGTTAGCTTTTTAAAAGCTAATTTAATTCTTTGGTGGGTGTCATGTCTACGTTATCGCTTTTAGTGATTAAAGGGACTAGTGTTGAATCAGTGTGAGAAGCAGGCATAGTTAATGCCAAGACTGTGTAAGGACTAGCTTATTTCCAAAACTTTGTGGAAGTTCTGAAAAGGGGTGCTCCCTAGCAGGAGAGTAAGAATGTGGGGTGTGGGCTGGCCTGGCAGAGGTGGGGATGCTCTAAGTGCAGGCTTAGCTGCACCACGCTGCTTCCTTGGGGCACAGCTCCAGCATGAATTCAGCTGAGAGGCAGCCTGTTATCTGGAAGAAAGGAATCTCACTTGTGGTGACTGAGTGTGGAAGAAAAACCGAGGAGGTTTGAGGAGAAGTAGAAAGTTCAAAAAGAAGGTGCATTTATCTTTAGCCTTCTGATGCAGATTGCTTGATAGATGGCAATGCTTATCCTGACTCCTTATGCATGGTTTATTTATGCTGCTCGTATTACTTCATTTCAGAATTGTCCATGGTTATATAAAAAGTTCTGATGTAGGTTATGTATAGAGCTTTTAAAACTGTCTTGGAGCTGTTAGTCTTTGAGGGTGAGGCAGGAGGGTATTAAAGCAATTATTAAATGTATATGCATATGCACTGGTAAACAAACTTCAAAAACTGTTAAAGAACAGATGCCTTTGGCACGTTTCAGTGGTAAGCATATGACTATTCAATTTTGAAATACAAATCCCAAAGCATTTAGATCAGTGCCTGTCAAATAGTTTGTCATGACAGAGGGTTCAGCTTGGAGCTGCAAATTCAGTCCTGTTCCTTCTTTCTAATCTACTGTTGAATTTAATTAGTGGAGCCACCACCCAGCTTCCTGTAAGACAGGAGTCCTTAATCTGCAGTAAATGTACTGCCAGAGGCAGGCAGGGCACAATCTTTTATGTCCATGTTATACAGTGCTGTGTATTACAAATATTTGAATATCTTTAGAATGGCTGAGGACAAGTGTTTATGTTAGGGATAATTTAAAAAAATTAGAAGCATCAAGTGAGTTCAGATTATAATGCCCCAAATAAGTATATACTCTTATTGCAAACAGTTTACATGTGCAAAGTTTGTAGATGAGCCTTCAACACTTGAGCTGCAAGTCAAAATGACAAAATCCTAATGTTTTTTCCCTTAGCTTGTTTCCAAATCTACAACTTTCATGTGGAGTTCAAGTCTAAAATGAATGAATAATTTTATTGTATAAACGTCTGAGAAACAGAATCAGGAAAACTGTAGTGCATTAGCTTTATAGTTGCTAATAAGCACTGCTTTTATAAATGGAAAGCTCTAAGACTTGGTCATTGACATTACAAGATTTGAGTCTTCCTTCACAGATCAGATTTGGGCTTTGAATTTAAAAGCTGATGCAAAACTGAGTATTTGAAAGCCTAATGTATTCTTTAAGGGTGAGGCCAGATTTCTTTATCACCTTTCAGCATCCAATATCATTAAATCTTAAAGGACTGTTTTATTCCATTTGTTGGGAGACTGGTAATTTTATTTGGATGAAACCAACAATGAAAGGAAAAAGAGAGAAAAACCATAATGCTTGGAAAATTTGACACTCAGAAGTCAGCGAACATCCCAAAGCTGTTTGTGGAATCTTAATTTGGCTTTCTTACATGTAAATATGAGATGATGTGGTCTTTAGCTGAATGATTGTATGTCATTCTCCCCACACACGTCTTCTGCTTCATTAAGCACTCACTGAAGGAGCAACTTTTAAATATATTGTTTTCTTCTCATCTTTGGTGTGTGGCCCCAGGACTTATACATTGCACTATTCAAGCTCTTCTCTGAAAACAGAATTTCCATATAAGCATCTCTGCTGCTTGCTACTCTAGTCCTAGAGTGCTTCCTGATCTTGAAGGAGTTTGTTTTCACTATGTCTGTATTTATCTCATGCGTGTGGGAAATGGAAGTGCAGCAAGACTAAAGCCAGGTCTGCTGCCTGGTTTTAGGCACCTATGGGCTTATTTTTCAGTCATAGTGCTTTCCGTGCAGCTTGCAGCTGGGGATGCTCAGCAGCACTCTAAAACCGACCCTAGAAACTTCCCATCAGCCAAACCAGAAGATGAGAAATAAAAGTCTGTTTATAAAATAGGCAGAAATAGTGTACAGTTCTCTTGGGTTTTATTTAGCATGAAGATTGGTTTGAGACTCAACTGCCTAAAGTTGAACTTGTCCTGTTTCCTCCCCCTTTACTCTGTTTTGTTTGTTGGAGACCTTTCTGGTCCTGCAGCAAACAAAGCAAAGCTCCTGCACTCTGTTGTTACACAACCCTGATGCACTGCAAGTTCAGGTCCTGGGGCAAAGCAGTATATCACCACGGAACTAAAGATAATATCCGTTACATAGGCAGAGGCAACCTTAGATCTGGCATTTTCCTGCATCTGAGTATTGAACTTTACAACCTAATGTTCTTTACTACTGATATTTTTTTTTGTTATTCTAAATGTTTTTAAACACTAAATCAACAGCTGATTATACAACAGATACTGCTGCCATCCCTCCCCAGGCTGTGTTTCTGCTTTGGTTGCCAAATTCCCTTCCAGAGCTGTTAAATAGTTGTCCTCTTTGCATTTGAATCAAATGGCTTCCTTCCCCATGCTGCATGGGTGGTCACACGCAGGAGCCGTGAGGGGACATAGCATGGTCTTTGACTTACAGGGAATAGTGCATGAACTGAAGCCTAGAAGTTGGGAATACTCAATAAGGACAGATTCTTCTTAAATTTCAGCTGTAAACTCTGTAAAACGTTTGCTTCAGCATGTGCAAACTTAAGATTCTTCAAAGGCTCATAGTTGTTGGCCAAATTTGGGATGTTTTCTTGGAAGTTGGCAAAAGGCATATTACTGACACAAATACTGTTCCTGCCAAACTTCAAGTCCCAGTTCCAAGGCTTGGGGATGTTAGTCCTTTCCAAAGTAGAAACCATCAGAATTTTTTTTGGTGACTTTTTAAGTAACAAAAACATTTTTTTCCATAGCCTCAGTCTTTGATACAACCGAATTGCTTTAGCTGAGATTGTGGTGCCCCTTCTTCCCTTCAAAAAAAAAAAAAAAAAAATTAATCTGAGGCTGAAAGAGCCTGGAAATTTAAACCGCTTCAGTCCAAGTGGTTTAAACTTGATGTCGTACATAGCAATTACAGTAGGATCCTGTAATGAAAGAGCTGGGAAATTGTAATGTGGAGGTACTAAGCCTGCTTTATAGTAAAAGAAATTGGCTGTTGTCATTTCAGTTTGTTTCATACTAACATAAAATTGGTGTTCAGGAACTTTATTTTTAGACCAAATAACCCAATCTGGACTGGACAACTTGTCCTACTTTGATTATTTTTTTTTTGCTTCATCAGGAGGAAGTGTGATATTGGCATTGCACTGAGCAGACTCAATCCAGCCATCTAAGGCTAGTTTGTTAGGATATCGTCTTGCAATATGAAACATCTCTTCATGAAAAGAATGCGAAGAATTTTATTACTAATAATGTCTTACCCTTTATGGATAAAGTTATTTTGCTTCTTTCCAGGATGAATGCAGCTCTCACCAACTTCAGTGAGGGTCTGCTATGTTTCTGCCTGCCTGCTCTTGCAAAGCTGCATCCCGAGCTAGAGTGACTTAGTTTAGCTCTCTTGAAATACCTACAGCTTCACTGCTGTACATCCAGTCAAGTATTTGCACTTCTCATAACTAGAATGTTTGGGTTTGCACTTGGAAGTTCAGGTTTTTATTTCCAAGCTGAACTTTAGTAAGAATAAACCAGGAAGCAGTTCTTCAAGTTGCTTTGGTTCTCAACAAGTTGCACAACTCGGGTGGAGGGGATGGGCGGGGGATTATTAGTCCACCCAAAAGCATTGTAACCAACCGTGTAGTTTTATGTGCATGTAAACCAGCAACTGCCACCGGGGAAAAATACAGGAAAAGGATTGTTTTCAACAGGAGAATTTTTCTTACGTGATTCACCATCTGGCCTGCAAATCCTTGTGTCATAGCAGTGGTCGTGGGGGGAAGAAGCAAGCCTGTGATATCAAAGCCAGAGAGGGAGGGAGGTGGATGAAGATGTTTTATTTTGATGGCAATGCACAATGCCAGCTCAAGTGCTGCAGCTTAACCTAAAGCACCAGGGTGATCAGGCCAGCTGGCGAAAGAAAATAATTTATTCTTACAGACATAAATAGGCACCTGACTCAGTTTACCTCTGAGACCACAAGGTATTGAACTTTGTCACTCTTGTGGGAGATGGGTACCTGACGAGTCCAGGTCTCCACAAAATCTCCTCCTTGCACTCATGCATTCATTGGGCTACAAAATGAATTGGTAAATCTGACACATTGGCCGTTTCCTGGAATACTGTTTGTTCTTTTTCCAGTTGACCATCGTCTCCTGAAATATGGTATTTGCTGTGTTCTCCTGTATATGGGTAGAGGTTGCTGAGAATTTAATAGTTTATTTGTATTGATCGAGGAAAGAACATGAATTCATTAGAAGTCAGCTTGAATATTAGGTGTCAGACATTGCTATTTTTAAATTGCTTGCATCTTGTTGATACAATTCATTATAAATATTTAACATGGAACAGGTAAACATTTTTCTTTTGTAAAGTATCTTTCAGGTTTTCGGGGGTTTGGGGGTTTTGTTTTTGTTTTTCTAAGCTTAACAAAAGCAGTATGCTTGGAATAAAATTCAGTAAAATACTGGTAGTCTCCATTCCTGAATTAGTCTGAAAATGAATGTGTTAGTAATACTAAAAGAGAAAATATAAATATATTTACCAGCATTTATAGAGCTTCATGACTCATTTTTGTTTTATATATGCTCTTTCATATACAAATATTACAGATACTGTATGATTTGATTCCTGTTTTCCTTTTTAAACAACAGGAGTCAGAACAAAAGCTAAATGTTCCACTAAATGTAGCTGTTATCCTTTATTTAAAGCTACTTAACTTGAAATTAATAAGCCAGCAGTGGCTTGTGTGTTGTAATGACCGCAATAAAGAAATGGTTTTGATAAAATCATGAAATGGTTTATGGCCTGCTGTACTTCATGCGAGACAGGATCATTCTGAAATGCTCAAATATCCTCTTCACCCCAGACAAACAAAAACTCTTAGACAGAAACAAAATAACTTTTTGTACTTTAATGAGATTGTTTGGTAGCCTTACGAGCAGTTGCAATTTTAGCGATGTTTATGCAAGAGATTGCATAATGGTGATTTAACACATGAGCACTTTAAAAGGAGCTATAAAAGCTGAACCTCTGGGTGCAGCCGACTTCAGAGAAGTAACGGAAGCCCACCTATCTGCAGGCATGGTCTTGGGAGCAAGTGCTTTTCTTCTCAACCATCCCGAGAGTTTAACAAAGCAGAGGTATTTTCAGAAGATTGTTTTTAAGATTTGAAAAGTAGTTATTTGTATCTGTAATAGAAAATCTTTCACCTGTAGTGACAGTTGTTCTGGAAACCTAAGAAATCTGTTCATTTTGTGCTGACCGCTATAGCTTCTCTGAGAACATCTGATGAATTGAAACTCCTGAGGAAATATGCAGTCAGTTGTAATAAGTGAATATAAAAACAGATCTTTTTTTTTTTTTGAAAGATAACAAAAGACAGGCAAACTCATCCTTGTAAAACAATGATAACCTTTCTTCTCCTCTGAATTTCCAAAAAAAGAACCACTTTTTGTTGTTGTTCTTACTTGGCTGGAGCTTAAAAATCAAAGCTCAGCCAGGGAAGTGTTTCCTTAAAGCAATGTCTTTAAAGGTCCATTAATCCATCAGAGGTTTTGATAGAGTTTCTTACATGAAAATTTGGGAACCTGACTTTTTGCCGGTTTCAATTCTGTTTAGCCTCCCATCCTCTTTTTTCCCATGTTTTCCTCAAAAGGGAACAGAGAAGGGTTGAGTTAAAGCTTCTATTTGGTGGTTTCTTGAATTAGGTCTTGCTTCCCTTGCTTTCCTACTCCACCCAGCTTTTTCTTCATGACTCATGCTAATTTGTAGGTAGTAAAAGTATTGGGATCTACAGATTCTCCCTTCGCCACTACTAACACTCTTCCAGGAGTGATTTAAAACCCTAATGGAGCATATCTGTGAGGCCCTCTGCAAATTGTGGCTGGGTCCCCACCTCTTAGTAACTCATGTAAAGTCTGGCTCCCTTTGGGGGGG
>NW_009600271.1:88944-129495 GCF_000690535.1 Cariama cristata
GGGGGTGGCAGACGTGTTCTTGTTTTTTTATATGGCTGTAGTTCTTCTTCCATTCCACTGTAATTTTAAATGCTGAACCAAGGAGCTTACAGTCAAAATAAAAAGGCAAGGGGCATCAGGCAGAATACTGCGAAGGGATGGGGTAACAGTGAGTCTCTCATGCTCCCTTTGAAGACTTCAGGAAACAGAGCACTGACTGCTGAAATTGTGGTGGAGAATTTATACAGAAGTCGAAGCAAAGGATGGAGTTTGAGAAGGCATTGCAGACTAGTGCAAGGGTCTTTTAAAGGAAAATACCTAGAATCCAAACGCCTTCAGCAGCTGCTTCAGGGAGAGATGCAAGAAACAAAGAAATTGAGGAATAGCCAACCCAACTAGGAATCACCTAAAGCAGTAAATGCTCTGAGTCTGCTGCCTGGATGGTTACTGGTTTGCTACAGAGAGGGACATAGATCTGTACGTGTTACAAATCAGTGTCTAGCAAAATTTGCTTTTGTGAGCTGTGACAGTGAGATCACGAGCAGGCAGACGCGTTCTGCAGCCCTGTAGTGTCATGTACCGAGTATGTGGGGAAATGGCTCAGCTTAACAACTGAGATTTTCGGCAAAATAGCTGTGAAATGTCTATCAGAGGCTAGCTAAAACTATTCACGAGATCCTGGTCCTTTAACTATGGGAGCCTTGTGAAATGTTCGTTCTCCCATCGCTAATTACAACCCTGTAGCAAAAACGACATATCTGCTTTTTTTTTGTTGTGTCTGGAGTTTTTACCCTATTCTTTTGTTACCTTAAATGGGACTTCAGTATTCATGTATTGTCTGTTTTTATTCAGTCCTAATTCCTTTGAGTTTAGTTTTTTTGGAGGGTTCCCATTACTGATGCGTTGAAGAATATCATGGACAGAGGTTACCAAAAAAGGGTGTGACTTGGGAGTGGAGTGGAGTAAATTTAGCACATCCACATTTTATTAAATTTATGACTCATAAAATGCTCAATATTTCACAGAATAGCCAACTGACCCTCATTTTGCTTGTGCTGATGGATGTCCTGAAGTTTTGCCAAATAGTTTTGGAATTATATCCTACAGAAAATGTTATTGCCTATTAAAAGCTTGAATGTGACCTTTTCTCCTTTCTCTTCTCGCTGACCTCTATCTCTGGACACATCCCATATTGAAATCCTTTTTCTCCTCTGTCCATTTGGCAGAGGGATTCCACCTCCCGCACACCCTCTCTTGTGTTTTAGTAGATGTAAAAATGGACATTTTTGCATGCAAGACCATCTTCAGAGTGACAACTGTCTTTCTATATTATCTTTGTTTCTGCATCGGGACAATCTGATACTTTTATATATGGATATTTGTAACAGGCTTCAGCTCCTTGACCAAAAACTGTTTAATTATGAGAGGGGTTTTTTTTTGAAATCTTGTTATGAAATGTTCCTTTTTGTTTGGGTTTTTTTTTCCCATACAGCTGTTGATACTGTAAACAGCACGTTTGCAGGGATACCGTGTGTCTGCAGCTATATGATGCTGGCAGCTTTTTAGTAGTTTTTCCTGTTTATGGACTGGAGAACGTTTCAGATGGAGAAGAGCAGCTGGAGGGAGAGCAATGTCAGCATACCTTATTGCGATTTTGATCACGCTAAATTCTGTTAATAAAATTCAGGGTCTGTATATCAACATAGAATAGCTTGGAAATGTTATATAAACATTTTTTTAGTGAGGACTAAAGCTCTGTGAGATGCAACATAAAAAGTTTTCTTTTTTTTAAAATCTTTTCATTTCAGAACTGTAAAAAAGCTAAGGTTTTCCTAGCATCACTGGCAGAATTTTAAAAACAAAGATTTAGGAGTCTTTTTTGGTAAATGTTAGAGGTAATACTTTTAATCATGAGCTAAGCCAAATCCATCAAAATAACCTTTAGTGCTGGTTTTAAAAATTATAGCACTAAAGATAGGTGGGGTAACAGCAAACTCTGTAGGTCGGTGTATGCGAGTGGAGTTTCCAAAGTGGCTTTATATGTATGTACTCACCTGACCTGTGTCCTATTACAGCGACCACGTGTGCAAACAAAAAGTGACATTGGATCTGTATTACTCGTTCAATAATCGTGTGTCCGAGAAAATCAAACAACATATGTGAGGACAGAATAACGTGTTGTACGATGCTCTGCTGTATAATGCGGTGCTTCTCTTCTTCACTTACGGTCTCCGCAGTCGCATTTGGCCGCTTCATGGCTTCCTCTGCTTGTCCAGAATATGGTTTGTGGATTGCAGGAAATAAGGAGAAATGAAAGATATAGCCAGCACAGGGAAAGTTAATAAGGATACACAGAGGGGTTGTAAACTGTTCAAGGCACCGGTAACTGTGCATATGAATAAACAGGTACGAGAGGTTAAAGGAGGTTCTTTAAATTTTAGTTCCTAATCTAGCAATTTCATTTGTGGTCAAGGGACTGCACAAATACACAGGGCAAGCTGTACACATCTGATTTCAGGACTGTTGGTACATTAGGTTTCTGAAAATAAAAATAAAGCAATTTATATGAAACCCAAACAGCATTCTTAATGTAATTCATCTTCTGCAGGCACCTTCTTCTTTCAAACATGTTGAAACACAATATATTTTTGTTAGTTACCCTGTGAACTAAAAAAACATGCTTGATTTTTGCTTTATTGTATTTTTTCCTCCAAATGTATTTTGTACATATAATAGATTGCTGTCAGTAGTTACTTTCTGTCCAATTTGAAGAATTTTTTTACTCTACAGGAATAAAAGGCTGCAACTTGGTTTTTTAAGACATGTAGATAAACAGATATAAATATATATATAGAGAGAGAGATATATGTAGTTTTCCAGATCAGGAGTTGATCTTTTTAATACTAAATTCTAAAAACTCAAGTTGCATTCTTTTTTAGGCTAATTGAGTAGGTTTTGGTATATGGAGAAGATATTTCCAGAATGCTAGAGTAGGTTATATTTGTCCTTGCTTTTCTCTCTTGACCAAAATCAGAAAATCAGCCATCTTTTTGTGTAGTAGCTGAGTTGGGGTCTTTTTCACACACAGGACATTCAGTGCTGTAATGTGGTTAAGGAATGCAGGCTTTGACCTAACCAAATACAACTCTGTCATCTTCATTTCCAAATGGCTGCATTTTTTTTTCCCCTCCAAATAGCCCCTTTTCTTTCTATTTTGGAGTGGAATATAAAAATAACTTTTGTGAAACCTTGGTTGATTTCCTCTCTAAATGTGAGGTTAACATTTAATTGCAAATCTGTGCATGAAACAAGAAGTGAACATATCATTTAGTTGTGTGATCGTGTTTCCACTTAAGAAGTGGAAAAGTACAAACTCAAGTTCTGCTTGAATAAGGCATCCTTAAACTGTTGATTAGTTAAGCAACAGAAAAAAAGTGGATCTATTACACTTAGAAGCTAATTTTCAGAAGCAGGCAGTGAAACACCACAGAAACGATTTAAAAATCTGAACCAAGCCTTTCAGCAACTACTTTGGGTATATATAAAGATAAATCATGCCCTCTGTCCTAGTAAGAGCCTCCCTGGAACCCACTGGATTGTTTTGAGATTCATCTGTAAAACTGGAAGTTGTAATGAATTGCATGATAATAACCACCTGCAGGTCCCAACCAGGACCAAAACGTTTGATTCATTTCTGCCAAACGTAGTGAATACATGATAAACACGCCAAAAGATACAAATGCTTCCTAAAAGAGAACTGTTTTCATACAGAATTTTGCTCATTTTACACGTGGTGGGAGTATTCCCCGAATGGAGCATGGAACATCTTTGAGCTTTAACACTTTGGAGATTAGGGTGGTGGGTGGGAGAGGAGGAATTGAGGTAATTCACGTGCAGTGTTGCCAGTAGTGTGCCTGCCATGCAGTTGACTACAGTAAGTTCTTGGCAGATTGCATTTACATGGGTGAGTCACATCGTTTATCATAAAGAATCCTATGTGTAATTTAGGATGGAAACTCTAGATGCGTTTCATAAAGGCAGAAAAGATAATTAGACAGGCTTAAGCATGCATGTGTTTTGTGCACACTGTGTATGGAGAAAATAGTCCTCCTGTCTCCTAAAAAAATGTAAATTCCAAGTATTAAGCGCACAAGCTACAACCTTGTTTTGAGAAAATGCATTAACCGTAATTTATAAATACTTTTTTTGTCGATCTAACAAAAGCCATAGAAGAGAGCGCCTGCCTCTAGTTCAGGGCTGTCATTTCATGCCCCTTGGATTGTAAATCTCTGTTTTTCTTTGGCTGAACGAGGTTCTTTGCAGGGATGTTTGCCTAGAGTTTTATTACTCAGTAGGTACATGCCTTACATGGTTTCTTATAAACAGTCCTAGGTGGGATTCAGTTACTGTTTCTGTCTCTGCAATTAATTCTTTGGTCAAGCACTTTGCAATTTGTAAAGCAGTATAAAGTCAGGGAAGCAAGACTGAAGGACTAGGCAAAGTATGGTTTTTGTCTTAGGTGCAGTATTTGATGTACTGTGGGTTATTTTTAATTTTTTTTCAAAAATGTGTTTACTCGTTTTCAATAGTATTTTCTGTAACAATTATGTTGCATCAAGCATTAGCACTGTTTGATCTGTCAGTTGACAAGTGTGTGTATTAAGCATTCAGTAGAAATTCTCATTTTGAGGCTGAAAAGCACTGAAAGCCTGAAATGTGCTGTTTACTAAAGACAATACGAGCTTAATATGTCATAGAAGTAGCTTTAAGCATCTTACACTGTAATAAGGAAGATACGTGTTTTGTCAATTGCCCATCAGTTAAGATCATCATGAAAGAGCTGGGTGACTGATGGGAGGTAGGAAACACCTTGTAGAAATTGCTGTACTGAAACACAGACCCTCAGTTCGGGGGGAAAAAAGAAACAAAGACACACACCCCCCCACCCCACCCCAAAATTCTAAATTGAAGTCTGCTTTGGCTTTTTTCTGCTAGTTGAGAAGAATGAAAAACCTAAGGAACTATTCCATTTGTTGTTATTTGATGGGGTTTTTTTTGTTTGGTTTCGGTTTTTTTAATATGGGCTCTGCAACATTCAGATATCCAGGAGTTTAGGGCTATGTACATCTGGAGGCGGCTGCGTGGCCCAGTCTTCGTTTTGTTCTTCCCTTGAGGCACTGCACCCTTTCTGGAGTATCTGCTGTTGACAGCAGGAAGCGTTTTGTGTGTGTGAAGGTGTCAGAGCTGAGCTCTGACTGACGGCTGGAAGTCCTTCATTTCAGGAATCTGCTGAAGCTGTTGCAGCTCTAGTGAAATGAATGCGTAAGGATACTCAGGGAGGGATTAAAAAGTGCTAAAACCCACAGTTTTATCACAACTTGGGTACGACATTGCTATTTTCTTCTCATCTAGCTTGGAGATGTTTGATAAAGCATGGGAGGCATGTACCTATTCTGTAATCAAAACCCTGTTATGTTTTGTCAGTGGTGAAGAAATTTGTGTCTGAATGGCAGTGACGTATCTAGCTGGCATTTGTCTGCAGGAATGGAGTAAGTGCCTACACCTCTGGAGGGATGCGGGAGGATGTGCTGCTCACTTCTGTTGGAGTTTGTAGCTTGGAGGTCCTCTTGGGTCCTTCACAATTTCAGAAAAGGAACAGCTGTGGTTCTGTGCCTTTGTTTTTTTCCATCTGTTGCTAGCCAGGAATTTGTGAACATCCTTCTCGGATGTGGATCTTGCTAAGGTTATTCATGTCTTTGTCACCTCCCAGGCTGAGAGAGTGCAATCCATACTTGGAGCAAATGTTCATAAGCCTCAAGAGCATTTAGCTGGTGTGTAGAAAGCAGTGGCATACTTCCTGAGTGGGTTTAATCAGTGTGGGCTTGATTTTTTCAGATAGCTTTGAGTCTTTTAACTCTGTAATGAATTTGCTGAAAGCTGCAGGTGTGTTGTATCTCTGCAAATCAGGTCTTGGGAACACGCTGAGCTCATGTCTGTTACTCTCCTTTGGCTACCTAACTTGTTCCAGATGCTGTTCTAGGCAATAGCAACTAATAGAGGAAAATGCTACTCTAGGCAACGGTAGAATAATGAAGAAAAAATGTTCCAACCCTTGGCCCAGAATTCATATGAATTACACAGAACACAGCGTCCTCCTGTAATCTTGTTTTTGCATCTTACCAACACAACAGATGTGAGCTGCAGGTTGGGTCTTCTGCCATGAGAAGGCAAGCCTGCACTCACATCTTGGGTGGGTGGGTGAAACGGAGAGTGCTTATCCTCTTTGGTGGATGAAGGAAGAGGTTTCTAATAAGAAAACATACTGTGCGTATAGCATCCAGTCCAGCCTGACGAGCTTTCCTGACTCTTTGAGCTAGCAGTGGGAATACCTGTGTCCCACTGCCGTCGATAGTCAGGGGCTGAGATTCCCCGGCAGCCCCAGTTCCAGCAGGGCCCTTTGGCAGGGCTGGCTCTGCGTGCCCCAGGGCTCCAGGCGGGGTCCGGGGGAGCAGAGGGAGCAGCTGCGGCAGGGCAGGAGACAGCAAGATCGCTCCCCTCGGAGGTGGGTTATTACTGGCTTGGTTTAGCTCTATCCCCTGCATCCTAAGAATAAAAGTGGCTTAAAACCTCCTTTTGGAGAGAAAGGTGTTTGTTATCACACTGAACAGGCTACGTTTCTGTTTTGGTAGTATACTGAACAGTCACATTCATATCTAGCGCTGTGTCCAGGACTGTTGTCTCAGCAATTAAAGTAGTGCAAGCACTGGATCAGAAGACTCCATATTCAAGGTAGTCCCAGGGGCCAGAGAGCAGTCCTGAGCTCAGATGTGTTTATTTGCCCGTGAGAACATGAGTTGTTCTGCTGATGGTACAAGAGCATCTCAAGTACGTGTCTGCCAGCTGTTCCTCCTGCTTCAAGCAGTCATTTTCCCTCCATCTGAGTTCCCATGGCAGGGCATGGTGCACGTTTCATGAAGTCATTCCAAGCAATCTCTCTGTGCCTCGTACCTAGTAAGATCTCAGACAGAAAGAGATTTCTGTAAATCTCCACCTCAGCAGCTGGGAAGATCGCTTGGGTGTGCTGTGGAGGGGTCAGGGGTAGCTTCAAGCATGGTATTACTGTTAGATTACCAGCGGGGACATCCTTTAAACCTAGTTACTGAATCCTCACATGTAATCCATGTGCAGCAACCCGTGTTCCAAGGAGGGTGAAAAAAAAAGAGGGGAAAAAAAAAAAGAGGAGGAATGCAAATATAGATATTGTATGCAGAGATGCATCCTGCCTGGAAAGCTGATGTCTATAAAAGGCTTACAAGCAGTCTGCTAAAAGTAGTAAACATTAGTAGCCCCATCTTGCAGAAAAACAAAGGGTTTTCCATAGCAGTAGCTTCCTGTGAAGTTTCCAGATTTTAGAAAGAGCAAAGAGTTGTTGATGGGCCAGCTTTTTTTCTTGTTAAGAACCTAAAACTATATATGTTGTAAAGGACAAAATAGAGAATAAAACAAATCCCCTCATTGCTGTTCTTTAGCTCTAGATTACAGACTTGGGAAAAGAGCTGAGTTGGAGGGTCAGTCAATTTATTTTCTGTATTTCTCCAGCCCTGCTCCAGTGCCTGCTGCTGATCAATTATAACACGAGCAGCAGATTGCATGTCAGGCCATCTTAGGAAGTGAGAAATTAGGACTGTTGAAGACTACTTCACAGATGTGCGAACCCAGGAATGAAGTGAGAATTAGACTTAAATAATATGTATAGTGTTATGAACTGAGTCTGGCTTTGGGTCTGTTTTTTTGTTTAATTTTTTTGATATTGTAACAAGGGGCAGAAAGGGGAACAGTACTAAACTTATTCACAGGATTTCACAGGAGTTCTGAGGGTATGTCCTCAGCACAATGGTTGTCTCGCTCTCTAGGTAGAAATATGGCATTTAAAGCAAAACCAATATTGATTCATTCCTCTAATAAGAAATAATGAAGGATATTTATACATGTCTAGTCACTGTGTATAGTGAAGACAGAAAATGAAACGCAGTGCGCTCAGTGGCATTTAGGAACATGGAATTTACGATGTGCTGCAGTTCCTTGTTTATTGTGCGTTGTGTTTCACAATAGATGGTCTCGCATTTCCATCTCTGTACCTTAATGTCTGACATGCCTCTGGTGCCAAAACATCACACTGTGGGTTATCCACAGGCTACACTAGATTTATGATTTCCTACTTCACTTTTGTAATCCAGATTGTTTTCCGTGTCTTGATAGATAAATGAGCACATCTTGCAGTAAAAATTTTATTTGGGAATTCCTGGAGCAAGCAGTACAAAAGCTGTGGCATGCTATACCATTATTAATAAGACTTTGGCTTTGCATTTATGTTGAATCGTGAACGGAAGACTGAAATCCCTTTTCTTAACATAAAATATTTAAAATCAAGCATTTATTATGCCTAGATTTGATAAGGCTACTTACCAGCCTAGACATGTTTGCACACAGCAGTATCTTCTCATTTAAATTCAATCACAGTCACAAAACAAGCCTGGCTTAGACTAGCTGAAGATATAAACTTCATTTTCATCTCATTAGGCCACCTGGAAGCAACAATCAGTGAGTAGTCCTGACGTCAATGGTCTCTCTACTTCATTAAAATGTTAATTTCATGGCTTTAATTCCCTTTATAAAACGTGCTGCTGCAAGACACTACATGCAGATTTATTCTGAAGCAGACAAATCTGCATGCCATATTCCTTTTTTAGTGCCTTAGGTTCCTTTGGATTTTTATTTTTAGCCATTCCTATTTTTATAAACTGCTGTGAAAAGATGATCACCATAACAACCAAAAAGTAAATATTTTGTTAAAACAACCCTTTGAGAATGTATACTTAAGAATCAGGAATTCAGAGCATCATGCATTTAGTGGTATTTTGCTCTGCTGTTCCCTTTTTCAGTATTCAAAAATGAGACACATATTGTTACTGGTGAACATGTTCAGACGGTAGATCGTGAAGGGAAACCATCATGTGTAGTAAATCAGAAGCAGCTACATAGATCAGCTGTAGCATCAACATTTTTAGTTGAGGTCCTGCTGATGTCAGGATGACTTTTCATCAATTTCAGAATCCTTCCTTGATAGTGTGTACTTCCTCAGCATTTAGTCATCTTCATCTTGCTTTAGGGGATACATTTCTGGTTTTATAGCATACTTCGAAATTGTACGTCATAGATCGAGTTCAACCATTGGTAGCAGAAATGTGTCTTCAGTACAGGAAAACAAGAGAATGTAATTGTTCATCTAGTCTTTTCCCTTCCTTACTGCATACAATTCCTTGAGAGTCTGAGCGCTATTGTATGTTTTTCGAAGTGCTATGTAAACTCTGATTATGTTTTAGCATGCCTACGCTGTCTATAGATAGATGTCATGTATACTTCTATTGCAGAGAGTAAAACCAAAGTGCGGGGTCTGGGCTTCTCAGGAGCCGTTGCTGATTGAGCTGCCTGGCTCAGGAGTACTGTGCTCAGCCGGGTGGCTCCGATGACACACGTGGGTCTGGGCTGGTGACAAGACTCAGCAGCAGGTCTTCCCGCTCTACCCTGCCAGGCACTGTCGCTTTAGGCTCTGTACAAATCCCACGGAGCCTCCACTGGCAGGTGGTACCAAGGTCTTTCTGTGAAGGACCCTGGGTAACGTATGTACCCTGCCTGATGTTAACCTGGCTGGAGGTGACAAAGACCACCAAGTCCCAATCCAGCAAATAAAGGAGAGATTTATTTTTTTTCCTAAACACTGGACATATCTGGAGTCTTCCCTGTGGGAATCCCAGCAGGATTTTCCTGCAGCTAGCCCCAGGAGGATGCTCCTGGTGAGTAGCTAGGAACAGGTAGTTAGTTTGGCCTGGTACCTGCCCTGGGACTGCTGAGAGAGCAGTGTAGGTGCAGCTGTATTGGTCTACTGCTGTGTACATCTCTGCTAGTTCTCTTGAAGGTGTGTAGCTCAGGGAGCGAAGTAGAAGTGTGCCCTGTAATTGTAACGGAGAACTAGCCAAAATAGCTTTAAAGATGTGAATATAGTGAAGTTAGACAGCCTTCCAGACCTCCATCAGGTTCCTATTTCAGATTAGGTAAGATAATTTAGCAATGAGTCTAAAACTACGTTGGTATCTATTTTGTCACTCTGAGTGTCAAGGGAGAAGTTTTTTGAAAGTCAGTGAAGACAGATGGACAGTAGCCAATTCATTTCCATCTTGGGGCTCTTGCCTACAACGTTATTTCATCACAGGCAGTGCCATAACTCAATGTACTAGTCAATTTAAAATGCCAAAGTGTGCCAGGGTTTTACTCTATGGATAGAATTATTCATTCATGTCTGCAGTTGGTGAGAGTGGAGTGATACTATGACGACTGCTCAGATCACAGATTGATCTAGAAAAATATTCCATTTTGTAACCTCTGAGACATTAGCTGTTATTGCAGCAGCATATTCGCTCTTCTAACACTGTGTTTCGATCTGATGTACAATATTTCTTATAAACTAATCAAAGAATTTGTCACTTTGGTGTGGAGTCCACTGTAACATGAGTTACTACAGATGTTTGAACAGAAGTTGTCAGTTTACCGAATGAATTTTGTTGTCAGCCTTGACATTTGAAAGGCCATTTCTATAACAGAGCAATATAGTTAAAGTTGCTGTCGTCAATTAATGAACCTATGACTGTAGGTTGACATGGCTTTGGGAGAATAAAAATAAGAGATCTTGCTTTTTGTTTTGCATTTCTTTTTCCTCAGTCACTAATTATGTGTATACCAGAGGTATTCATGCTATAGTTGCTTATTGTTTGATTTATTTACTTGTTTTTAATGCTCTCAGAAGCAGGGCAGATGGAAGAGTTGGTGAGACTTAGTTTGTGTCACCATTGCTTAGGCAGAAAATACACCGAGATGAGTGGTGGACTTGGGGTTTCAGCATGCGTCATGCTTTCCATGTTTCAAAGAGCATAGCAAAGCTGCTGAAGTTCTCCTTTGACTGTGTTCGCCCACAGAGAGAAAAGTTTTTACCAGAACTTAGAGGTAAGCTGTCTTTGAACTCAGCCAAGCTGCATTGGACTTTTCATCGTCCCATTGTTTATTTGTGAAAGACCAACTGGCAGTTCATCATTCTGCAGCTCTTGAAAAGTCTAACCTTAACTGTTCCTCAGATGAGAGATTTTGCTCTTCAGAGAAACTTGAACTGTCTCACCACCTTTGGTGACCTGCCATGTGAACCAGCAGCAACTTCTTTGTTCCCATTTGTAAGGACAGCCTTTTTCCTTCCCACTGGGATGGAAAATGGGAGACATCCAGTTGCTCCTGGCTGATGAAGACATTGTGCTGGACCATGGCAAAGCCTTCCTGAGGGCAGTTCAGAGTTTTCCACCAGCCCTGGGCCAGTTCTCTTCCCTGACTCTCATTTCTCCAGAGCAGAGGTGTTGGTGCATTTACTGGTGGTCAGGAGAGCTCTTGTCCTTTCCCTCTTGGCTGAAGCTCTCCATTGTTGATTGTGTCCGTAGACCAAGTATGAGTGAGATTGAGAATAGCAGTCTTCACCTGAAGTCTGTGCAGATGGTGTCTAGCTTGTGCATGGCCATTGAGACGAAATGTTGAGACTAGCGAGACTGGATGTTGACTGTAGTGAACCGTGTTACATACACAAGCACCTGAGGGAAAACATCAAGGTACTGTGGAGGAACATGGAGTTTTCTGGGATGTGCTACTGATGTGCGTGTTTCCAATCTCTGCTGTTCCTGTACACCTTGGGATCTCCCAGTGGAAGAAGCTGTGGAGAGAGGACTTTCAGTGGTAAGGCTGGGGGGAGCAAGGCACAGACATCATTCAGATGGTCTTGAGGGAAAGTGTTTCTCAACTCAAATGTGTTAGATATAGCAAAGTGTATTTATGGAAAATATAACTCAAAAGGATTGTCTTCTATAACAACTAGTTTCTGCCCTTAATTAAGCATTGTCCTCTCAATGCACTGTGTGAAATTTAGAGGGCTTCATTTTTCCCCAAGTTAAAATACTTAAGGAAAACAATTGTGTCCTGACAACAATGGACTTTTTAACTTGCAGGCCTTTTGTTTCTATAATTCATATGAAATAAATTGAACTGCCTAAGTTGATTTTATTCATTGTGGTTTAGTTATGTACATATTCATATTTGCGTCAAAAAGCAATGTTAAAAACATTAGTAATGACTGCTCTGAGGGCTTTCTAGCACACAGTGCCAATGGAGTTGAATGTTCCACTTGAATTCAGAGATGGAAGTTTATAGCAGATATTTTCAGGAAACCAATTTTAGACTTCTATTCAAAGAAGCCTGTACAGCAAGGATTTACAACACTTTCTCGTCTGTGACTTCAGCTACCAGCATGGGATTGTCTTCTGATCTGTATAAAAAGACCAGCAGACCACTGCAGCCCACACCTTTAACATGAAGGTACAATGCATGGATTGTGAGCCTAAATGCATGGATCTTACTTGCCTCGAGCAGAGCGATGCACTTGACTCAGTGTTGGGCCATTGTGTACTGGGATAAGTGGTCTCTCTCGGCCTTTTTCTTGCATTAGACCAGATCTGAAGGTGAACCACTGGCCCACATCTGACTTTTTTGCTGTCCTTGAGGTAGGAATTACTTCTCAGGCTGGCAGACTGACAGCATCACACATGTGGAAGTACAAGGTGGATACCCAGAATTTAGCTTCTGTTTGCACACAGGAATGACTCTTCAGGCACTCTCAGCAGTCTTTGCTCATTTTCATTCAAACAATTGACTTCATAATTTTTCTAACCATGTCTATGAACAGCAGTAGTTGGAACAAAACCATTAGCAAATCATTTTATTTCTCGAGACAGATCTTTTTGGTGCTGTGCATTTAAAATTACTGCAATCCCTCATTCATCTGCAAGGCCATGATGCTATGTTTTCACAGTTCCTATGGTACATAGCATCCCTTTTTCTTTTCCATGGCACTGTCATGACAGCTTCTGTTTGTACAGCCATTCTCACATTACCAATTAAACGTAACTGAGCTGGAGCTAAGGGCATTGATAGGCACTTCCAGCAGCCACCGTCGCAGGAAGCTCATCTGCTCCTGGACCCTCCAGTGTCTGTTTTCTGCAGGGCACCACAGGGTGGAGGAGCAGCTCCTTTCCATGCTTCATTTTTCCTAGCGCTTTACCAGTGAAGGGAAGAAATACTGTTTGCATTGACACTGTAGAAGTGTGATGCACAATAAACAGTGCACGTCCTTCACCTTGGCTTGAGTGAAAGAGAGGTAGCAGCTAGCCCATTTTACCGGGGACCACTACCCCAGTGCCATCAGAATGCAATCAGGAGGATGTTTGGTTTTACAGAAGAATGGCTTGAGCACCTTTTTGGTTTTCGTTTAGGAAAAAGAATAGGAGACACTCAGTTATGTGCCATGGGTACCCGTAGGGCCGTACCTTCTTAAAGGAGTGCATCCTGATGGAGAGCAGTCTGTCGTACCCGCAGGCTGCAGGTGGGAAGCGCTGGAAGGGGTTTGTGCTGGTTGCTCTCCTTCCGCAGCGGCTGGGAGGAGGGTGCGTGTGGTACGTGAGGTTTCTCTGCATGAGGAGGATCCAAAGGCCGTCAGACCCTTCCACTTTATGGCTTCTTTCCACTGGAGGAGCTCCACCAAGTAGCTGCAGTAGGGTTTGGGTCTGATCCCATATCGTTAGGGCGGAAAGGAACTATATAATCATTATCCCTTTTAGAAATGTTAACCACAGCCTGTGGAGGGATGGCAGTGCTTTATCTGACAAATATGCCACTGTCTTTCATCAGCTGATTATAATCATCTTGGAAGTTCCAGTGTGTCTGTTTCTCCCTCCTCTTTTTTACTATTGTGTTTTGTTTAACTTTCCCTAATGAGCCCAGTGAAAAGTAATTGTTCTAAATAAATCATGTGTGCTACAAAGCAGTATATCACAATTAGGTTTCCATTATACTTTAATTAGGCATTCCATTATGAAATTGATGTCTTTGGCCTCTTCTAGGTCTCAGACTAATCCTGAAACAAATTCCTCTTTGTGGATAAATATTAGTCAGTCGTAATTAAAGAGTATTCATTGGAGTTGTGGCTTTTCATTAAATCCCTTTCTGATTAAGATGGCTCCCCCAAGTACTGGGCTGATTAAATTTAATAAGATTTGTCCACTTGTGTGTATCATGGTCTGATGGAAACTGTTTTAGCACCAGGGGATTGGGAACAGTAAGTTCATCAGTGCAAGCAGTCATGGGTCTAAACGCCTGTTACGCGCCGTGCTGTGTGCTCTTGTATCAAGGGGCTCTGTGATTTGTGGGGTTGGTCAGCGGAGGGAAAAAAACCATGGAAATTGAATTAGTAGTGTTAGAGTTGAATATCAAAGGGTTAAGTTACATCTACAGGGTTACAGTAAGGAATGGAAGATTATGTTAGAGGCTCTGTTTTGTTGACTGTTTCATGACTAGGGCTTTGCTGCTTAATTGAAACCCGAGTGCTTTTCTGCCCCGAACTGATTTCACTCAATGAGATCTATAGATGAGCTCGTTTCTATGTAAATATGCCTCAGCTGCGAATTCAGATAATAAAACGGATGTTCCTGACAGCATTTCTTCTATTGGCAGAATATGAAATATTTTCAGAGCAAAATCCTTGTCCTGGGTTTAAAGCAAGGTGGAGCAAAAGCATAATGTGGCTTTAGTGTGTATATATATCTCTCTCTCTCCATCAGAGAGAAGTTATAAGCGTCACGATTTTCTGTGTGCTGAAATTATGCCTTCTTGTTAGGCTGCTGGTGCTGTTCTGCATTCCTCTTGCTTTGTACACAGAAATGAAAACAAACCACTGTGACCAAGAATGGCAATAGCACAAATCGGTGAGGCATGAAATGCGAGAGATTGGCTCAGAACGTCTGCAGAAGCACTCCATCCAAATATTTGAGGTGGCTACTAGCAGGTGTTTTTTCAACATCTTGTTCATATTCTATTTTTGGTGCACGGTACTTTTGCATCTAGTGTTTTGGATTGGTATGGACCGTATTTGTAATATCAAATCTATCAAAAGTTTGAATGCATTTTCAGTTTCTTCTTGTGTATCCCAAATACAAAGGTACTGGGTATATCATCTAGCCCATCTTTCGTACTGCGAGGAATCCAAATGGACCTCTAATTCCAGATTGCTCTTCCTGGGGCTGCTGAAGGCTGCACTAGCCATGAGTGATGGCTGGGACAGTTTGAAGAGGGCAGAGTTAGAAAAGTGTCAGGTCACTAGGCAGCTAAAGAGTACTCTCTAGTGGTTGACTTCGGATAGCGATAAGAACAGATCGCAAAGTACACTGAATTAACAGAAGATTACTCATCTGTAACCATTAAAAAAAAGGAAGAAAAATAGAGTAAGGTGAGGAAAGGAAGATGAACTTTATATCTGAATTATAGAAAAGAATAGATGTAATACACTAGAAGCCAAGAATAAAATCTCTTTCCTCTAATAGTCATAATTTATTTACTTATTGCTACTGTTGCAATACAGCGTGGGATGATGTTACGCTATTCACAGCATCATCCTTCCATTAGCATGAAATAAGGGCTGATGGAAAGTGAGAAGTCCGTGACGTCTCTGAGGAGATAGGATGCACTTTGATCCATTGATCACCAAGTGAGAACTGCCACAACTGCTTCCTTATGAATCCCTGTGGCGAATTATTTTTCTTGACTCTTCAGTGTCTCACACTAGTTTTGTAGTGACTTTACAAAAGACAAGACTCAAAATAAGTTGCATGGTCAGTCTGCAGTTTGGCTGCGGTCTAATGTTTGTCTATCTAAGATAATGTGAAAAAGATTAAAAACTATGAGAAAATTACGAGAAAATTCCTACCTACATACTGGCAAGTCCTAAAATTATTAAAAAAATAAAAAGAGTGAGTGGGGAGATTGGGAAGGGTAACCCCTTTAATGCTTGTATTTTAATTGGGATCCTGAAAGCTAACATACGCTTTTGTGCTACAACATGTCAGTTCATGCATACTACTACTTTAAAAATGTAGCACTTTTCCAGAAGATCCAAGTTTTAAGCCAGCTGCGTTGTTTACCTAGCAGTAACATCCTGCAATGTGGAGCATCATTGGTATGGCAGTTGTGTACGTAAACTGTTCCAGAGTGTTTTGCTTTACTGTTAACTCAGTGAGGCCAGTCGGAAAGGACAGTAGGAACTGCAGATACAACAGCTGAATTCTGGCAGAACTGGAATACCTCGAATAGGGATGTGTTTTCTGCTGTAGAGATTGGTGCTTAATTCCATCTGTGTTGGAGAGAGTTTGTTCATCCAGGCAGAGAGCAAAGAAATGTACGGGGTGGATTACTTCTTTCGCAGATTCCCAGTGATTTCAAATGCCCAACAAGTAACAGAGGAATTCAGTGGATAGTCTTGTTATATTAAAGATAAGAATAAGCTCTGTGTGTTTACGAATTATTTTAAGTGTATTTGATGTCTCATTTTTGCTTAATTGTCACAATGCTTAGCTTTCCAGAAACACTTGGATGACTAGTTTAACTTTCTTTTTAAAAATAAAAATAAATCAGCCATTTCCTAATTTATGTACATTTGCCTGTCTAGCAAGACATCTTACCATGACAAGGTAGAGTACATGTGATGCTTCTTAAAAGGATTTCACTGCAGTATAGTAAATTATCTTCATTTCAAGCATAATTATGATTCTCATCTGAGTTTGTTGGCTGTTTGTCAGGAAATTCATATTAGAGCTTAATGGAGTTGGAGAGTTACATACCAGTGCGTCAGTGTCTCTCTACTATATGAAATACCATTTTTCTGTATGAAAAAGTGTTGATGTACTGTAAGCCTAGAAGCAACATGTTTTCTCCTTCCTAACATATAACATACCTATGAAAACCAAATCCCATAGGTGTATGTAGAGCAGACTTGTGGTATGGGAGGCTGGGAGAAAGCAGATACACAGGCAGGGGAATAAACATGGCATTTTTCTTATCTGGATTTGATAAATATAGTTTGCGAATGACAGAGTAAAGAATGGTGAGTCAGTTATGCCTGGTCATCCCTGGTGACTGAAAATAACTTGTTATTCCAGCCCTTTTATCCCTTCGCTCCCTCCTCTCCACATATTTTTGTATTTTATTTATAGCTCGACCAGCTTTTGCTTTGCAATTTGTAGAATAACTCTTCAGCCAGGGAAGGAAGACAGAAGGGCAGCAGCCCCCGGGCAGTCTTGCGGATGGAGCCACTGGGTCGGCACGTTCCCCGTCGCGATGGCTGGGACCCCCCTCTCCCCTGCACACCCTTCCCTCATCTGCTCAGAAATTCCTCTTTTAAATGAGCAAACTGGGTTCCTGAAGTCATTAGTCGGTTTATGTTGAGAGCAGTACCCAGGAGCCACGTGCAGGGTCCCAACCAAGCTGGCTGTGGCTTTGATAAGTCTGCGTCTCGGGAGGTGGCAAGGTAGAGAGTTGTATCCCTAAAGCCTTCATGGAGGTTGTAAAGGGTTGTGAAACGTGTGAAATCTGGCACCACAACCTGTTCTTGTATTTCTCCTGTAAAGTGCAAATAATGTGTGCAGTAATTATGAGCTAAATCTTCTGTATTTCACTTCAGCTCAACACGTGCCTATGCATTTTTGTACAGTTTAATTCACAAAGAATCAGTTTAGCACTCGATGTGTCTTAACTTGCAGACCAGAATAATACACTTCTTGATCTGCCCTTAGCGTTCCCAGTTTCCCACAGTACTTTCTTCTCATACCATAACTGAACTACACCATGTCTTCCTTCTTGTGTTAGCTCTGGTTTGGTTTGGAGAGGAGGAAGGGTGCTGGCAGGTGTGTCACATGAAGAAAAGAGCATCCCTCGCATTCCAGTAGAAAAGAGGGGAGATCTACTCCTGCTGCCGTAGTAACATCAGTTTGTAGTCCTGCAAAGAATCTCTCAGTCTATAAGAGGCATTTAAATTGACTAGATTTTATTGGTATTACAAGTTTAGTGTAGTGATGCTGATTTAGGGGAGAAAAAAAAGAAGAAATTTGGGTAAATTACTGTTTACTTAAACTGCAGTTTTCCTGATTTTTTGACTTACGGAGAGGGCGAGGGGAGAGACATATTAAGCAACAAGCATGAAGCTGATGAGCAGACACCAGCCTGGGGTGGGAGAATTTCAGGCTCTGTCACAGGTGAGAGTGGAAAAACTCTTCCATAGCGTGTTTGTGTGCCCTGACTCAACTGGTGATCAACAGCCTCTCACGGATGGTGTGCCAGGCTGTATTCTCCTCACTTGGAAGAAATTCCCCAGAAATGGGGGAGCAGTACCTGCCAGCTCACCCTCACCCTTTGAGCGGTGTCTTGTCCCTGTGGGAGGTGCCTGCCTGGTTCAGCTGTGGAGGCTCAACAGGTTTTGTGTTGTAGGAGGATGGGGTTTGCATCTCAGCCTTGTTGCACATCACTTCGAATCCTACCCAAGTGTCATCCTGGCACTCTGACTGTAGCTTGCTGGCTCTGTTGCCTTCCAGGATATAGCAAACAGCTTTGTAATGCTTGATAAACAGGGCTAAATATCAGCTCTCACAGCAGTGCTTTAGCTACGGGACGTAGTCTTTGGAGGCATAAAACCAAAAAACACATAGGAATGTTAGTACTAGATGTCTGTCTATGGACTTAATGAGACCGTTTTGGAAAACTCTACCTGCTTCCAGCACCCACACTTCGAAAAGTAGGTTAAAATATTAGAAGAGGTTCAGAAAGCTACAAGAGGAATTTTAGCTTTTAAAAACATGCTTTGTATTGAGATTTCAGAAGCTCAGTAGGTTTGGTTTGTTCAGGAGCAAGTTAGAAGGTTGGCAGATCGGACTGACACACACCTACACAAGCATAGACAGCTCTTAAATTTAGCCAAGTTATATGGTCAGGAAGTAAAAGTATAGAAGTAATGTACACACACTCCCCTCCTCAGTTTAGAGGAATTGCCTCTCTCCTGTTAAAAGCTTTAAGGCAATGCAGGATGTCTGTCTTACAGCATCCTATGGCAAAACCGAAAGCGTTCTGTATAAGCTCCTCTGGCCTGTGTTATTCAGGAGATCAGATTAGATGATGATAGCATTCCCGTCTGGTCTTAAAATAATTAAATGAGTTATTTACAGAGATTTCAAAGTCAAAGTGGATTCCCTCCCCCGCCCCCCAACAACTTCAGTTACTTCAGTTAGTGATACGGTTTTACACGTTAATGAGATGTGGCATCAGGCTGCAAAATTATGTGATTTAAATGTATTTAACAAAAGAGTTAAGCACATGTAATGATTACTGATAGCTATGAGGATGTTCTTGTATCTCTTGATCTTTGTACGAGCCAGGCTGGAGGTACCTCATAGGGGATCCCAGTGGTCCTCTATTGCTGTATGCACACCCAGAGCACATTTCCTTCCTGCCGAGGGGCAGAAAGCAGCTGGGGCTGCCCCTGCCCCAGGGCTGTCCTTTCCCCAAACTCGCACCCTCAAGGACGAGAGGTGCTGATTCCTTAACTCCTTTGTCTCGGCAGGTGGAAGGTCTTCCTCTCTCCTTGTATTACAACGCCAGCAGAAAATCAGATAGCTAGAGAAAGAATTGGTATGCAGGGTCGCTCTTCTCTGTTAATCAAGGCCGGCATTATCATTCTGTCTTTTTTTTTGTTTGCTTATTTGATTGCTACACTTACCCGAAAAAGATTTCCAATAACTACTGAGTTGAAAGTGATTTAGATTAACCCTGGCTGACACCGCTGCTTTAAAGAGGGCTGCCTGAAGTTTTAAATCTTCACAAGGATGATACTTCCCAGGAGGGGCTGTAAATCCTCGAAGCTGCTCCCTCCTTATACTGTGTTCTCAAAGAAAAATGACTCAGATCTCAAGAGCCAAGATAGTAATATTTCCCAGTAAGCAGTTTTAGATGGCTTTTGTTTCAATGTCCAAAAATGTATCTTTTTCAAAGCTAATCTAGAATACTTGGATATTGTGAAACAGAACTAGTTTTGTTCCAATTGTTTCCATCTCTGTTTTGATTATGTTGCTGATCGATTTATTTACAGAAATGCCAAGCCTCCTTCTGTTGGGTTTCCTAAGGAATTGTGTATAAGGTGGAGGAGATTAAAGCATGAGTGGGGCAGCTACAGTCAGTGTTTTATGGAAGCCTGGAAATGTATGAAGCATCTGGAGCTGTGTGACGAAGGGACAGGTATGCTGCTTTGCAAAAGGAAGCAGTTATAGTTATATTGTGCTGGGAGGTGGAATGGACAAGGGCCTCACATCTTGGTCCCACTTTTCACAGAACAGCTCATTTTAAGGTGATCATGAATATTTTCTCGTGAGAACATCTCAGTATACCTCTTCCCATTCTGGCTCAACAACTCATCGGCACGCTGTTCTGTGATGTACTGTGGTTAAAAATAGCATATTCTCTGCTGGATCAATGCAGGGGAAGAGACAGTATAATCCTTGTAAGATTTAAAGTAATGTCAATGATAACTAAAGTAGGACAAATTACAGCTGCTGAGATCCTTGCGAGGGATGGAAATGGGTAATAGCCACTGCTGTTAATGCCAAGTAGACTCGACTGCCTGTTCACCTTCCAGGCTGCTCAGAGTCTGAGCAGTTCATTTCATGGATTTGCCAGGGGCCCATCCTCATTTTTGGCTCACTGATGGTCATTTTGGCTTTAAGAGCTTCTATTCTGAATCATCATTTTGGCCCTCAAGTCACTGCTTGTATAGATCCTTTTGTCTCGCAGTGAGCTTGCTCAGCGTTACTCGGTCCCGGGTATGAGCAAGAAAGTGTCCTTGTCATTGACTTGAATCATAACTGAGGAACGAGGAGTGCTTGAGCTCCCGGGCGATGCTTACAGCAGAGAGGATGGGTCCATGCAACCAGCCCACTTATTTGGGACCGTGCTGCAGGGCTGAGCATCACTTCTGGCAGTTTTCACCAATTGCAGCTGTCTTGCAATATTGTCTTTGCGAACGTGTTTGAAAGAGGCTGAAAATAGTTTAATCCTGCCTTTTACATTCGGGCTGGGTTTTTGTCCCCCTAGAATTAAAATACTGTGCCGACATGGTATTATTGAACACACACAATTTAAAGTAACTTTCAGTTTACCTGTGATGCCTTTATTTTGAACCTAGTAAGAGGCTCTTGGTTGTAAGGTTTTATAATGGGTGGTGAGATAAAAGGTCTGTCTGCGCACATGCAAAGGAGCACAGAGGCACAAGGACAGGCAGGGAAAACCCCAAAACTCAGATGGAGAAAGAGAGCCCCTACCCCGCCTCCTCCAAGGGCTGTCACGAGGGAGCCATCGGCTGGGGGGGGACCCATCACCACGGGTTGATGGGAGAGGCTCCTGTCCATCACCTTACAGTTACTGCTTCTAGGGCTCTGGGACTCATTACAGGATGCCCAAGAGGAGCGTTTGGGGTTTGTACAGGATTTGTTATGGGATTTTTAGGGGAGGAACCAAAAGTGGGGAAAGGGATGATTCATGGTGGTTTGAGAGAAACAAGTTTGGGAAAATAGAGGAATAAGAGGTAAAAGGGGCTGGTCCCGTGTAAATGGGGCTGGTTAGTACACTTGCCTGGCCATGCCCTGTGCCTGATCGGCCCAATCTGCCCCATCTTCTCATTAAACCCCATTTCTAACTATTTTCCTGGGTGAGGGGACTCTGGGGGTGTGTGTGTGGAGGTCTAAGTGCCAACAACTGGAAAGACCAGGGTCCATGCCTGTCGTGTGGGTCCCTACGTCAGTGTGTGATCACTAGTGACTATCGAGCAGGACAAGCAAGCGAGTAGGGTAAGAGGCTTGGGAGCCAGGTATCAAAGTAGCCATAAGTGTTGGTCAGGTGGTCACAATTTGGCTACTGGAGGGACTGCAAGGTCCAAACTGGTGTCTGAGGAGACTGGGGTCTGGGGTCAGTTGAGACCAGTTTGTATGTTTGTCTTTGCCTGAGGCAGCCAGAGAAGAGGGGATCTGAAGACCATCTACTGGGTGGCCCGGAGTGTCTAAGACCAGTTACTGGAGGAATTGACGGTGCATGTGCGTCCGTGCAAGGGCTCTGTACCAGCCACTGGAGAGGGTCTGTAGCCCCAGGGGCTCAGCCCCTTTCCCCACCTGCCAGCACCTGGCAAGACTAAGGACCGAGATCCAGCTGCAGCATACACCGTCTATGGCCATTTGCTGGAGGGATGCATAGCCTGTATATATGTATATAATTCCCACTAATGGACCTTTATCCTAATCAGCCAGAGAGGGGAGCACGATGAGGCCATTTTGTTTGCTTGAGTGCTGTGTTTTCTGTCCATGTTGATCCATGGCTGTCCATCTGTTTGTGCCCGTGCATTGTACGCATGTATTTGTGTGTGTGCGTATTGGGAATACGTGCCAAGACTCACTCCTGGCTGGGGCAGGGAGTTGCAGCAACCTCACCTCTACTGGGCTACCAGATGCTGCAACTTCTAATGCAGAATAAAAATTCTGATGGAACAGCTGGTGTAGTGAAAGAAAATGTCCTAATTTTTCCTTGGAAATATTTTTTTAAAAAAGGCGTCTTTCTCTGATGCTGTTATTTTGGTCTGAGCCTGGTAAGTTCTTCTTCTGCCACCTCTGAGTGCAATGCCCAAAGCACCCAGCTGTGCATTGTGATCGCTTGAAGTAATGTCGTGTATCAACAGAGCCTGAAATATAAATAACTTTGATTGGAACATGGAAAGCTTAAAAAGAAAAAGAATAGTACTTTTGAGGCATTTTTCATCCCAAAATGGAGACCACCACATAGATTAATTATCATCTGCGTGTTATACCATTTAGAGCTGCTTAACAGTAATTACAAATAAACTTTGTATTCACTCCTGAGCACTGTAGTAAGCTTTCCTTTTCTGAGGTGCTTTTATAAAGCATAGGACAGAATATTGTTCACGGGTACGAAGGAGATACAGTTCTACTACTGCAGGAAGAAAGTCGTGAGACTGTAAAGCGACTGAAACTGGTGTCTCTGTCCTGAAGAGCTGGACTACCTGCCTGACATTTTAGCCTTAATGGCAGTTTCTTAGCTTAATTAGATTTCAGATGCAAAACTGTGAACGTTATTTGATTTCCTCTGTCCTTCCTTCCTTTCCCCAATGGAATGCAGATACACGCAGGATAAAAAAGATCCCTCAGGTGTCACTAAAAGCATTGCAGAAAGTGGTTTGTCCACCGACAGCTTCTCTGAGCTATGAACAAATAGGCTTGCTTACTTCATTTTTGACCCACAAGAGAAGTAGAGTGATGTGGCTTCTCTTAGGGCAATTTCTTCTTAAAATATGCAGAAGCAGGTTTTTTAAGCAGATCTTTAAATTCAGGTGGGAAAAAAGTCTTTAAAATCGGTGACTGCCCTGTATCTTCACTTAGGATCACTTTCTTTTGCTGGTTGACTGACACTGACCTTGCTGTTGATCTGAAATGTGCTGTTAGATAGCTCCAGACTGCAGAGACAACAAGCTTAACTTCAGAGGGGACCAGAAACAGTAAAGATGCTCTAGCCAAGCATGCAGGTTCAAAACTACCTGATTAAACCTAGCCTAAAGGAATTTTGTCCCTGCTCACGAATGATCTACTTTTATCTGCTGTGGTAACTTTTCTCTTTTTAGCAGATTTGCTTGTAGCACGTTTGGCAGTGATGCATTGACCCTGTCCGTATTAAAAAATGCAGTTGATAAATCAGCAGAGAATATGGAGAACCTTTTTGTTCAGGTGTTCAGCGTGGATCCCACAGCTTTACTGCACGCAACACTAGCAGGGCATGCTGCTTTCAGCAGCCATAGAATACTGATTAAAGCTGGTCCTTTCCACATGCTTGCCTTGCCAGGGAATTAAAGCTTCAGGCTGCCATTTGTGTGAAGTTTTTAAATATGTATGACCCAAACAAGGGACCTGTTGAGAAAGACTCTAATCCTCTTGCATATGAAACCTGGTATTCTGGTCTTCTCTCTCTCTGATGTTTCTGTGCATTCAGATATGCTAAATCTACCTTTGAAGTTTCATTTCTTCTTGTGTAAAATACACTTTAATAGATGAACCTTGCAGCTGGGAATTAGGAGATACTGGTTCCAGTTGGACGTACTGAGCGGGTCATCCTTTGTCATCCTTTGCCTTGGTTTCCCTCTTTGTAATGCAGGAAGAACAATGTCCACCCTCCTGTATGCAGCTCTTTGAGCTTTCTTCTAGGTAACCAATTGAGAAGCCATAATGTAGTTGTAGACCTTCTACAGTCTGGCATGAAGCCCTTGCTGGAAGGTGTCTCTCTGGGGATGCTACAAATCCATAGGTAAGGAGTGAGACTTCCCTATTTCTGCTCAGGAATTCACAGCCAGAAATATATCTGCATGCTGGAGAGATCAGACCAGCTGTGTTTGGCGGGGAGTCCTGCCCAGTCCTGCCAGTCCCACTTGCACAGTGAGAAAATCTGTGTCTTAAGCAAATCTGATGATTTATTGCCTGTGTATGCCGCTGATCCTTACATGTAAAGCCTTCATTTTTCAAGAACGTTTGCATGTAATGGCAGACTGACTGTTTAGCTGCAAAGAAACAAATGACTGCAAGATGGGTGGGAAACCCATGTAGCCAAAAACTTTTCATAGAAGGCTTTTTTTCATACAAGGATCTCGAGAAGACTGAACTTTTCTGGCCTCCCTCTTGAGGGAAAGTGTGTAGGTTTTATGTCCCACCAGGACCTTCAGGAGGAAGACCAATTGTAAGAGAAGGATATCTCTTAGAGGCATATGTAGCAGCCCTTCCCCTGTCTGGGCCAGGGCATGTCTGACCTGGAGGATGACTGTAATTCCATCTGATGGCAGAAATATTTGGAATAGGGAGAGGAGAAATGTGCCTGTTCTCAAAATGAAAATGCTTTGTGCTAAGGTGCAGCAGACTGGCCATTGTTTCCTTTTGTAAGGGCTGGGTTTCTAAGACACGTTCAATTTTGGCATCTCTTGGAAGGAACTCTGAAAGTTTTTGCCTGTGCAGAATACAGTGATTCTCTGCTTAGATAGGTTGTGATCCTGTAGCTAGACAAAAACTGGAGTATTGAGTTTTGCTCTGATAGACCTCCTAGGAGCCATATATAGCTCTTTAAAAACCCAAGTAACCTGCCACAAAACTGTCCGAGAGAGATCGTTATACGACAGCACAGTTACAAAATACTCTGAAAGGCTGAATAGGGTTTTCCCCCCTTTTGTGGTATTTGGAGTTGAACTTTAGATACGTCATTTTGAACATGGCCTTTCAAAGTAACTTTCTGTTCTGTCCCTGTCATTTTTAGAGCTGTAAAGGAAGGCCAAAATGCCAGGGAAGGGGAGCAAATGAAAAGCGGGAGTGAGGCTAAAGAGTAGGTTTTGATCATCTTTGCAAGAAGGGACATCATCTATGAGAACAAAAGTCTTCAATTGCTGCAACTAGAGACAGCTTTTAGTCTCCAATTCTCTTTTGCCCCGAACCGGCCAGCCAAATACAAACGGTGGGACAAGTCGCTGCTGGCAGAACTTAACAGTTATGCAACATCCAGCGCACCATACGCCTATTTTTAGACCAGTTATACACTAGCGGAATTTACTTTATGAAATCTAAAAAGAATGTCTGGTCAGAGGCTGGGGGATAGAAAGTGCAAAATATAAAAACACTTAGTACAGAGATGAACTAGCAAACCCCACGTTGGCAATACTGCTGTCTTTGCAAGAGCGTTGGCTCAATCAGGCATGGTAATGAAGAGCAGAGTTTTTTCATCAGTATTCTCTTGAATTTCTAATCTGCAATTGCTTTTTAAATGGTTAGCAATACTCACTTTACCCAAATAGCTAACTATATGTGGATTACTTAAAGCTGGGCTTCTCCACCATTTATGCCGTATTTTGTCTTTACCAGACCTGGGATGCAGTAAGCAGCAGCTCACTTCCTTACAGTACTGACTGGTCAGATTTAAAGAAATCGTGTTAACTGGAGTGCTATGCAAAGCTGGCTGAGCTAGAGAGATCCTCCTTATCCTTTGTAGGATACCCTAGATTTGATAAGCTCCAAATATTTAGCTGGTATACGTTTCACCTATGTTTTCTCAGTCTTCAGTGAATAGGATTGCGTATGCTGCTTGCTCCAGATCAAACTGACTCTTCTTCAGTGTTCACAGGAACATACGCTAAGTTGTATTTCATTAGTTAAAAGCAATTTCAACTTGCAGCACAGGTATGAGTAACTGAAGATTAGTCTCACATACTGTGGTCTTCATCCAATAGCAGATGTGCATCTTCTCTCATCTAGATTTGACTTTGACCTCTTACTCACTGTTGTAATTCTACATCAGCTTGTACTGCATATAATTTTGTTCCCAAAGTTTTTTGCTCAGATTCAGAACAGATAATGACTGGGAAAAGTTTGACCTTTCAGCCTTTAGAGATTCTAGCAGATAAAACATACTCTGCATAGCTAACCTGTCTTTAGGATTTCTGCCGCAATTTGGACAATTTTCAGTCACGCCATGAGGTGAATTAATGTTCTGACCATTGCATGATCTGTATTGATCTTTTTTCCTCCCAAACCTTTCTTCTAGGTAACAATCTTGATGCTATCCATGATGTAACTGTGGCATACCCCCAAAACATTCCTCAGACAGAGAAGCACCTTTTGAATGGAAACTTCCCAAAGGAGATTCACTTCCACGTCCAGAGATATCCCATAGATACAGTGCCCGCTTCTAAGGAGGAGCTGCAGCTTTGGTGCCGGAAGCGTTGGGAAGAGAAAGAGGAGAGACTCCGACGCTTCTATGAAGGTGGCAAATGCTTCAGTGCAACAGGGCAAAGCATTATTCCACCGTGTAAATCTGAGCTCAGGGTCCTCGCAGTTAAGTGCATCTCGCTCCTGTATTGGACGGTGTTCCCACTGGGTATGCTGGCACTGCTGTACCTGTACAGCTTGGCACGATGGTATTTTGCAGCTATGATCATCTTTTTTGTTGTGCAGCAAAAGATATTTGGTGGGCTAGAGCTAATTGAACTCGCTTGTCATCGATATTTTAAAAAGCAACGGAAACTTCACGAGACGAAAATAAAGACCAGTTAGTTCTGGGGTAGAGACGGACATAAAAATGGATGGGTTTGAGATGTCCTGCAAATTTTATGCACAGGGAAGAATTTTTGCATGAAGAATTGTCTTTTACTATCGCCATTGTTAGACGTTTGCACTTGATTCTGTGAAGAGAAAGAAAAACGTTAGTTATTGCTACATGTGGAAGTGGTAGTTTTTATCTCTGAATGTAATTTCAACATTGCTCTTGCAAGCAGCTAGCAACTGCATTCTGCTGTAATTAAGAAACAAATTGCTGGATTATTGAACAATCTTAAGGACATTAATAAATGTGACATGCACTGAACTTTCATGTAGAAACCCAAACTGTCCAGCTAACAAGAGACAGATGTATGATTTCTATATAATCACATTGTTGTAAAGTAAGCACCAGATTTGGAAAGCTGGGACGTTTAGCCATGTTTTGATGGTAGGTGGAAGTTGGAGGAGAAGTTGTTCTGTTTCTTTTTTCTATTTCATATATTCAAACTTATTTTAAAAAAATATTTTCACATTAACTTTTCCAAACACTGCGGAACCTACCGCTATTCATTCTGGCTTGGTCACTCAGAAGGATTTTTAAGCCTTGCAGTCTTGTGTTGTAGTATAGAAAACAGTGCTGGTTCTGCCTCCATTTAAGTCTTAACTGATTATTTGATAGACCTATGCAGCTAAGTTTTGATTTCTCACTGTTTCATACTGTTTCGGTCTCCCTCATTGCTGTGGGACGCTTGTTCCTACTGTAGTATACAAAGCTGCGGGGTAGGGGAGCTGTTTTTTTGTTGTTTTATTGATGTTTTTTTCTTGTAGAGGCAAAAATAAGCATCTGTCTCAGTAGCTGGCAAATGTTTTTCAAAAAGGTCTCCTTGTAGACATTATTTGATCAAGAACACTTTATTTATTTTTCAGAGTAGGCAAGATATCTTTTTTTTTTGAAGCATTTATTTTGGTTTTCATACTGCTTCCTTAGGCATTTCAAGTGTCCATATGGATAAGCAGGAAGACTTGCTTGTTCCCTGCGTGTCAGCCTGACCTGTTGAAATGCATCTGGTGCAATGGTTGTCTCCTTAGAGGTACAAGAGATGGGTTTCAGACTTACCACAGCACAGGGAAGTCGAGCTACAGCTTCCCGTTGCAGCATTCTCTTTGATTACCTGAGGACATCATTGCTTTTCCTTCGCAATTTTGGGGGGGAGGGGGTCTTTTGGGGCTCCCACTATAACACTTTCCCTTATTTTCATGACGTTCAGAAAATCTGAAGGCTTAAACTCAGACAAGACACTTTCAAGTGTATTCCTTGTCATATATAATAATGTTCACGCTCACGTAAGTAAAAGACATAAACATTGCCAGCACTTAGGAGACACTTCAGGTTAGATTTGTTTTTCAACCTCAAAAATGCTAGACCACTTGATCAACTGTATTGCTGCAAAACCTTCCTGACTTCCTAAATATTTGTTGTTTATTGCATGAAGGCTTGTTTGAGCTAAACCGAGATGGCCTGGCTCCGTATGTTGAGTGGCGTTGCCATGAAATGTGAAAGTACAGAGTGCAAAATGTATCTCGTACTGTGCTGAAATCTCAAGCACTGGGTCGACATGGTAGGCACATCTGTTTTCCTCTGAATTACAACACTAGATGTGTTGTCTAATGTGTTTGTATCAAAGGCCATTTTTTGAACAAATCACCAGCCTCTATTCAACTGTCCCTCGCAAGGTGACAGGTATTTTTTACTCTATGCTTATAATAACTAATTGTTTATTATGCGGAAAGTACTTGAAGCCATCTGTTTTATTCTAGTTTTTTTAATCCCTTTTTTCTTAAAAATAAATAACACTAGGTTTATATTTAGGGTTATGTTTCTTAATGATTTTTTCATGTTTATATTTGAGTACCTGATGACTGACAACTGGTGTTTCATTGTCATGAGTGGAAGGAGGTCCTTTATGCACTGTGAGGACTCTTTGAAATGTAATTCTGTGATCTCAAAGGCATGGTTGCAGCTTAAATCTACATAGCCTGTTTTTTCTTCACCTAATACTCTGCTTTGGTGCAGTTCACTGCACATCCAGGTACCTCGCTGCACGGGAAAACCTAAAAACCTCATTTATGGTTCATGCAGAGGAGACCTAAAAGGCTGCTTCTAGTCTGTCCTGAGACACGGCTGTGCTTTCATACCAGGAGTAACCATGGCCAGCCTACTCCGATAGCCTTAACATAGTCTTCAGGAATGACTTCGGAGGACAGGTTGTATCTATTGGTGATGTAAATACCAGTTACGCTTTTCTCAGTCATTCAGAGAACTTTGTGGTGTCATCAGATGTATCAGAAACATCAGTGTGAGTCTTGGTTGTGAGGCGGTGAAAGATTTACATCTGTGTGTGATTAGAGTTGAGCTCTGAACATGAAATCAAATGGAATCCATTGTTGACCCTTACAAGGGGTTTTCTCCTGGCGTGAGCCAAACACATAACCTACTGTAATGTGGCAAACATCCTTCAAATCTGTAATTCATCCTCCTCGCTCATGTATTTGGATCAAAGAGAAAGAATACTCTTTTTGTCAGCTGCTCATGTCACATTTGCAGTGCCTGACTCCGTGATGCGGGGCGGTACATGGTAAGTGAAGAATCCTCCTCTCGCAGGGAGGGGTGTTGACTTTGTGAGTGATGTAAATTTTCAGATTACGTGCATCATTTTCCAACTCAATTAGAAATGCAAGGGGAGGGTGGGGAATTGAATAAAGAGAAAAAGCTTTGTGGATATAGAAACTTCTTTGTTTAAAAAGTGGTTAAGGAACTGGGGGAAGATCTTTCTGTGAATGCTCTTTTTTTTTTTTCTCTCATCAAAATGTAGCTTTTTACTCAAAATCTAATATACAGATTTTTTTGGAGATTCTTTTGTTCTTACCCTGTTTCCCTATTCAAAGTACACTAAGATGGCGCATAGGGACATGGTTTAGTGGTGGACTTGGCAGGGTTAAGTTTACAGCTGGACTCGATGATCTTAAAGGTCTTTTCCAACGTAAATGGTTCGATGATTCTATGCTGAGTAAATCACTTTGAAATGTTTTCAATGCGGTTAGGTTAAAGGTGCTAGTACTCCAGGAATCACACACACCCCTCTTTCATGGGACGCATATTGGCACCACGACTTGTCTCGCTCATTAGCACATTCGTCAGGGCTCACCTTCTCATAGTCCCCGCAGTGGCACTGCTCTGCAGTGCCTGCTCTGTCCACAGGACCTACAGGTCTTGCTAGATCCTGCTTACATTATTTGAGATCATTGACATCCTTTAAGGATACTGCTCTGGTTTCCTCAATCAAATGTTTCCTCATCAGCATCAGGGGTTTCTTTCTGTCTGCTCAGAACAGAAGGTTGAAATCCTGCCGTGTTTGTCATCAGGCTCATCTGGGTAGCAAGGTGTCAGACCAAGACATTTCTCTCTTGGCTTCAAAACTGTAAGGCCCGAAGCTGGTCTATAAGGTGTTGTCTGATCATACGAAATGTAATTCCTAGTGTTGTGCGTTGCATCAATCTGTGTTGTTTTAAAAAGATCCATGTTTTTATAACTTGATTTTATATGTACACTGTGTGAAAGGAAACACCAGGATGCTACAAACCTACAGAAAGCCTTAGTTTTCAGAGTTCACTGATTCTGTTAGAATGTTTTAACCGTGTACCCGTTACTCTACAGCAACAATAAAGACCTGAAGCATTGCACGTGTTTAATTTTGCTGTTTTCTTTTTACTGCGTGACATATTCTGTATGCACCTGTAAGGAGCAAACCTTGTCTTCAGTCGTATGGCTGGCTGTCTTGGGCAGACCGGTGTCCGTTCGGGTGTTCGACCCATGGTTTGTGGCTGGTGGAGTGGTATGTCTCCCCTCTCTCTGTGGGAGGCTGGCTGTACCCTCCCCTCATGTAAAGGGATGTGGAAACCTTTGTGTGTGCAAGAGGTACTGCTCAATTTTAGCCTTATGTTGCTGCTTAACCAGTATTGCTTAAGAATAAATTGTGGCTTGAAAGAGCGTGTTAGGTGGTGTACCTAGGTGAGCCCTCCATTTTAGCTGTATCCTGTTACCACCCACATAATTACTGACCCAAGAAATGATCTATCACGTTCTTTGAGGACCTGTCTCTAACGTAACTTCAGATCACAGACTCCTTGATTTCTCTCTCCATTGTCCGAATGCTGATCCGGTGCGGAAAGACAAGGGCTGTGTTTCTCAGGAGCTGTTGTGCTTGACGGGGGAATAGCCTTGCCCTGACTCCTACGCCCCGCAGCAGCCCTAGCGAAACACCCACATCTCCAGCGGGTAACGTGTGTCAGAGAGACCACAAGAAACGGAGACGTGGTAGCAGTTTCTACAACTGGAGATGATATTTGCAATGTCTATGTATGCATGCAAATCAGTCCCCAAAAGTCAAAATGAGCCATGCTCTGTATTGAGCAGCTTGTCTCTCTGAAAAGATGGTTGTCACTTGTTCTTTGTTCCCTCAGAGCTTGAATATGCAATGAAAAAATTGATTTCTCTGTCTTACCTGCCATCATGGAAAATAATGGTAATGGCAGCCAAAGCCTTCACCCTCCAGCTGCCCCGAACGCCTCCTTTGCAGTTCATTACAACGGGTAAAAGGATTTTCTTTGAACCAGACCGCAAGCCACATGATTCCCGGGAGCAGGGAGCCTGGTCTGTGCGTGTAACGTGTTTGGGTGACTCCGTCCTCGAGAGGGTTTGGGCTGCGACACGAGAGGCAGAGACCGCTCGCCTCTGTCCTCGCTGTGCCTCTCAGAAGTCCCAGCATCTTTAGCAGGAGTGGAGGTAGGCCCTGAATTTTTAAGCAGATGTCTTTGTTGTGTTCCAGTCTGTATGGTTTGTCATCCATTTTTCTGGAGTTCTTCATGCGGGGTGCCTGTTTTTTCTGGTGGGGGGGATATGCAGGAGCCTGACAGGAGGGGTTTGAGCAAGATTCTGCCTGTGTTTTGTCAGATTGCTGCTCTCGGAGAAGGAGGAAAGGTGAGACACTTCACACGAGACACTTCACACGGGGCTGCATGGTGTGAGTGTAACGGTTTTGGTGATCAGCACCCTTTTCCCTAAATTTCTCTCTCCATCTCGCTTGTCAGAGGGAGGATGCGAGAGCCCCATCACCCTCATCTGCAGGGAGCAAAGGAGCCCCTTCAGCCTTACCAAAGGGAAGAGCTAAAGGGGCTCAGGCTTTAGGTTTGCTTCTGTGTCCACAGGACAGCACCCAGCAGAGGAGGATAAGCTGCTGGAGGGTGCGAGGGCACGAGAAGATGCTGCGAGAGGAGCGGGAGGCACCGCTGGGCACTGCTTTCTGCGGAGTCCTGACCCGGCACTAACGCTACCGCTTGGTTTTGCCCTCTACCACCCTGCACTATTTCTTTGCCTGGCTTCAAGGCTTGCCCTGCTGCCTGAGCTGCTGGGTGTCCAGTGAGTGAGGGGGATGGATGTTGGTTAACACTGAACCTGTAGGGAAGGGAAATGTTAGGGATAAGGGGATAGCGGCGCTGGGAAAGGTGCTGGCTCCTGCCAGTGCTGGGTACAGCTGGTTGGGAGTGTGTCGTCTTGCTTTGGAGGCAGAAGGAAAAGGTCTGCATTAAGACACTTTTTTAATTAGACATCTTTAGAGAAAGTGGAGAGAGAAAGAACACCCTCCATGGGGTGGTTCACAGCGGGACCCACGCACTGCCCCAGGAGGAGCTTCCCTATGTTCTTACCTAAAAGGCTGCCTGCCCATGCCAGCATTGCCCGTCTGCCCCTGTAGCTAGTCAGGGGGATGTCTCCTCTCTTTTCATACTCGAGTCTCTCACTTGATGTTCTGTGTTTCAAGCAAACAGCTCCTCCAGTTTCTTGTCCCAGCAGGTGTGCAAGACCCTGGGCTCTTTAAGGACAGAGTAATCCCTTGCTGTCAGTAAGATTCCCACCGACGGGCTGGGAAGCTGCCTGTCTTTCCAGGGAAACTTGCAATATCACCTGTAAGGCAGCGTTGCCCCGTGCAGTCCGTGCATCACCTGGCAGCTGGGTGCTCCCTCACCTCCCTGGCAAGGAGCTGCCCCACTGTCCCCCTCCCCACCGCCGCAGTTGGATTTCCTTCCAGATCATTCACTGAAATGATTCAAGTGGAGATGTTGTTCACACTGGTAAGTCCACAGGTTTGCTTCCTACGGCTTTGCACTCCCTGCCCAGTGCTGTTCAAAGAGCTCAGCTCTGAACTCATTTCGCTTGAAGTGCCCTTTTTTATAGCTCCGTAAGCGCAGGTCCCCACTTCCCAGGGGCTTTCCTCGGCGCTTTGCGGTGGGCAGAAAACATCAGAGCCGGTGGATCGGCCTCGGGGTCATGGCGGGGAAACCTTTCCTCTGCTGCGAGGGCGGGGGGGTCCCTTCCCAGCACTGGGGGTCCGGTTAGAGCAGCGTGCCGTGGGCAGTCACGGCCGTGGGGCAGTCAGGAGCTGAACTCGTGTTGCTTCTGCCGGGCCTTGATGCCAATCCCGGGAGGAACAGAACCAGCCATTTAAAGGAAGTGCTTCAAACAGCCTCTTTCGGCAGCAAATGAAACTTTTCCGATTCCTTTCTCACTCTATGCTTTCCTTCTTCTCTCCCTCCCAGGAGGAAAAGAGGAGAAGGTTTTGGGACACCCTCTGTACTTCAGTGGCTTAAAGCAGGAGAACGTGATCCTGGAGCCGCTGTCCTACGTGGATCAAGCTGTGCTGGCCAGGCTCGTGAGGCAGGAGTTGAGGACTGCTTGACACCACGGGCTCCTTGCATTTGTCTGCCCTTGGAGAGACCCACAAGGAGAGGGGCCAGATCCAGTTCCTCACCTGCCACTGGTCCCCTGCGTGGGGATGTGCCAGCTGATTCCTCTTGCTGGGCTACTGCATGAACAAGGTGAGATCCTCGTGGCCAACACAAGGACAATGGGACACACAGCATCGTCCTGCAGGACTCCAATGCTCCAGCCACCAGCTGGGAAGCCGGAGAGGAGCGCTTGGGAAAGGTACGGCTGTGAATGGACCTGCTGACCGACAGCCCTCAGGTGTCCTTGGTGGTCTTCTCAAAGATGCTGTGGGTAATGTGGGCCGGAGGTGGGGACAGCACATGGACACCTCTTACTGCAAACTGGGGCTGTGTCCGGCACCAGGCACTAACACTCACCTGGGGGTTTGAGGCTGCACATCTGTCTGCGACATGTATTATTCCTGGTCCCCAAGGCTTCGGCTGGGAGCAAGTCCCACCGTTGTGGGCAGGACAGCGCAGGACACAGCTGACCCACAGCTGCTGGGATGTCACGTTGCCAGCAGCAGTGAGGACTGGGTGTTTTATTCCAGATGCAATAGCTCAGCTGCCTGCCCGTTCCCGTCCCTGGCATGTGCCCAGCACACACACCCCCCAATAATTTGGCGGGGTTTTGTCTGACACGGGTGGGAGCGGGGCAGATGTTCAGCTGGGATCTCTGCTCTCCTCTCTCTGTTCCTGCTCCTGCCCCACGTGCAGGGACAGCTGCGTGGTCCTACAGCATGGGGTGCCTCAGCCTACATGCCCCACGCCCAGCCTGGCTTTAAATTAAGATGCTGAAGCTCTAGGAGCAGCCAGGCTGCACAGAGCTCAGTGTGGGCTCCTCTGCTCCACTCTCGACAGGCAGGTGAGCTCGCTCCAAGTCCCCTCTGCCATGGCCAGACCGCTCCCCCATACAGCAACTTAAAAGCCCACTGGGGGATCTTGGCAAGCCCCTTAGGCAGCAGGAGAGCTGATGGAGCTTCCCTTTCCTTCCCAGCTGCTGGTAAAGAGCAGTGATGGAGGCAGGAGTCCAGCTGGAAGGAGATGCCAGGAGGAGCTGCCAGGAGCAAGGGAGCTGGCTCAGGCCTCTGTGGTCCATCGCTAGGGCTCTTACCACTGTGCAAGGGCAAACCTGACCTTGCAGTCACTCAGCGGTCAGGTGTCACATGCCTGGTGGACATCTCCAGCCTCCTCGCTGCCGATGCTGCGCCTCTATACAGGTTTTGCTTCTCTGCCCTCGCTGGGGAAAGGGGGGTGTCCTTTTCCAGGAGCCCCTGAGAGCAAGCGCAAGGAGATGTTTTATGCAAGATCACAGCAAGGTGTTTGGGTCTGCCTCCTCGCAACGTGCGAAGGTTAAAGGCAGGCTCTCAACTTTCCACCACTAATGATAGAAAGTGCTATATAAGTGAGAGAGCGCCTAATTAGGGATTAATGAGAAAGGAGCCTGTGGTTTTATTATCGGTTGGACATGAGTACCGTGGATGAGCAAGAGAGGTTGCATTAGCTGCTTCCCACCGAGTCCTTCCAGCAGGAAAGTCCTTAGCAGACTTTCTTCATCATTTAAGGCTGGGAGGTAGAGGAGGGTGCTGTGAGCAAGGAGCGGTGGGGCATGAGGTCCTCTGCTGCAGGCTGGGACAGACCTCGGAGCTGTGGCCCCACGGGTGGACTTCAGACCTTGGGGCTCTACCTTTGGGTCTGCCACCGACCAGCGGCGTGTGTCACACACCTCCTGCTTCCCAGGGGGGTCAGGGGACATCTCCTGGGATGCACTCCTGCTGAGGGGGACGCACTGCACTGTGCCACACACCCTTATTGCGGGTGAAAAGGGACTCCAGCCCTGTGAGAGCCTGTCTGGTCACGGTTGTCCCTTTTTCTAAGCCTGGTGCCTGGTGGCAGGCCACGGCACATCAGCAGAGGGGCAGTCCAGGAGCAAAAGCACAGCTATTTGCTTCTGCGAAGGCCAGAGCAGAGTCCCCGGCTTTGGGACCAGCCCTCTGCCCCACTCCAGCCTGAGTCTGATAGCGAGGGACGCTGGAAGAGATCGGATTGTTGGCTGTTAGATAAAGACAAGAATAAAACCAGGGAGGTTAAATACCTAATCTTGAAGTAGCTTCATCATTCCTCACCATTGCATAAAAGCTATTAAAGTTATTACAGGACACGCTTGATGCTTGCACAGCAGGAACCACAAATATAGGTAGAATGGTCCTTGTCATAAATATGACTCAAGGCATCTCAACAGCCCCCTTTGCCATCGTGATGCTGTTCACAGCCAGCCTGGCTGAGCGATGCCAAACTGATGGCGAGTGGTGGGTGCAGTTGATGGAAATGGCTGCTTCTCTTTCTCAATAATACGAGGCTTGCGTTGGTTTATGATTAGCAGATCCCTGAACATTTCTCAAGGAGAGAAATCTCCTGACGCAGGACAGACTTGGTTTCTCTGGGTCCTCTCCATGGGGCTCTTGCTGCAAGTGTCACCAGGAACCAGAGAGCAGGGGTTAAAAATCACTGCGCAAAACCCCCACTTACGCGTGCATTTGTCAAATCTATTAATAATGTGCTTCATACTGTACTTCGAATGCTTTATTTAATGATTACTCTGCATTTTGCCACTCAACCATTGCAGTCACATCTAGGTCCTAAATTTATCAGCCGTTCATTTTGTGAGTTCACAGCCCGACTCTACGGATGTCTTGCTATTTGGTACCAAGACTTTATTACCAAGCACATGGACTTTTTAAGCCTTCTGTACTGACACAGCGTGCAGTTAGGTGCTTTGGTTGCTCTATTAACCAAACCAGGTACGTTTTCCAGTGACAGACCATTACACCCCTAGGTATAAAGTCCTCTGGTTACCCTTAGTCTGCCAAATGCTCTGACACATCCAGTTCGGAAACGAACCCAGCTTTCAGTTAGGTCTCTCCGAATCCTAATCCTCCCCTCCCATCTGGCTCTGCCGCATCTCCCCCAGCAGAGAGGAGGATTAGAAGGGAGGACCTTACCCCGCAGAGCGGAGAGGTCGTGCTGAACCTGGACAGCTTCCAGGGCCACCGAACCTCACTCTGTCACTCCTTGAGTCGATACAGCGGGAAGTCATCAAAAATAGAAGGCAGTGGAAATACCATAAATAGGAAGGCATCCATTCACACCCTTGACAGAGGCGTTTCAGTTCTCAGTGCCCCGTGTGCCCGCAGGGAGGATGACCGCTGCTTATTAGACAGGTTATGTCATTGAAGTGGTCTATATTTATCAGGAGTGCGTGGCGTACACACCTCGAGGGTCAGACATGGGCAGTTTGGAGAACATTAGCTCCCCTAATGAATCAGTGAGGAGAAGGACCTAAAAATATGACTCGGCTGCAGAAGGGCATCGTCAAGTTGCTGAGGAAGCCAAGGTCAGGAGGCCCCGATGTGCCCTGCCAGCTCTGGCTGGGGTTGTGGTGCTGTACTCAGATGCTCGTTGCCTCTGAAAAAGCAGGATCCATGCTACACTAAGCCTCTCTTCAAACTTCTGCTGTGGTGTTGGATGCTGAACCAGTGCCTAAAGGCCACAATCTATGCCATAATCACTGTACTTTAAACTCGGCCTCCTTTTTGGGCCCTTTTCCCTCTGAACCCGGCAATTTTGGACTCGCGCTGGTGCTGGACCCACCTGCCTGTTCTGGGTTTCAGCTTTGTGACTTGGGGCATCCTGTGTGGAAGGAGCATAAAGGCTCGGGCGGCAGGTTTCTTGGTTCCCGTGTGAAGGCATGAGCCATACAGAAGGCAAGCGATGCCCATCTAAACCTGTGTGGGTCTTATCAGTGCCTCAGGCAGTTCCCATCCTCCTTTCTGGGTGGGTAGGGCTGGAGAGAATGACCCCGTCGCTCCACACAGGGTGGGGGAACCCACCTCCAGTGGGTGGGATGGTGCCCAGGTGGTGCTCAGGCGACGCGGTCTCAGCAGCCCGTGCCTTGGCAGGCAACAGGTCTTTCGTGACCTCGTCCTCTTTCAACCTGGCTCTGCCCGCTGCATCCTAGTGCCATGCTGGTCTGCACTGGGAGAGGCTCTGGGTTGCATTTCTGCTACGTGGAAGGGTCAAACCTGGACACAAGTGGGCTGTATCCTCCTTTATAGGGTGTAGTACCACTAAAATGGATTGATTTCATTCAGGGGTCAGGACAGTCCTTGGCTGGTACCAAACGTGGAGGCTGGTGTCTGCATCACCTGTGCTGGTGGGACACGTGCTTCGTGTCTTCTCCTCGGCCTGGGGTTGCCTTGGGGCTTTGTGGCTGGCTGTTGGCAGGCTCAGCTGCCCAAACGTCTGCAGCCAGCTGGGACTTGCTCACGCCAGGCAGAAGGCAGCTTGCAGGAGTCACACAATGACCGGTTTGTTACGAGGATGTTGGTGAGGATGTCAGGAGGACGACTACGTCTGGTTCACCTCAGAGCTGAAAGCTAACGCATACCCAGCTCTCCCTTTCGCTCAGAGATCCCACCGTGTCCTCCTGCCAAAGGAACAGGAGGAGACTTCATCACTCTCCTGCAAACTGTGAGACCGGAGGTGAGCTCCTGCCAGGCATTGCAGGTGAAAGGAGCACCCCCCCCCCCAAAACCAGGGGAAGGTTTGCCTCTGTTATGCTCACCAACCAGTCTGCAGGAGCCGCCCCACGCTCCCCCAGCTCCACTGCCCCCAGAGACACCCCACGTGCCCCAGGGACAGCCCATGATCACCCCACGTCAGGCTGGAGAGAGTGAGGCGAGCAGCTGGCTGGAGGGGCGTTTCTGCTGGTTTGCATGAATAAAGATGGTTAATGAGAGCTTTTTTTAGGGAACTGGAACAAGTGGAAGGAAATAATACATTGTCCCTGTTTTCTTGGTTTCTACTATAAGAAGTGACTTTGCCTGCAGTGCCCAAGAGCACAACTCAGTACCCTGGTTTACCCAGAGCGGTGGAGGCAAAGAGTGGTCCTTACCCCATAGTCCCTATGCTGTGTTTGTGCAGTGTCCGTACGTGCCAATTACCTTTTTAAGATCTTAAATACTGTGCCCCACACCAAATTCTGCCTTCCTGCAGACCTGATGGAGGAGGACCTGCCCGCCAGAGGCAAAGAGCAGAGCCTGGCCCCGCACTCTCTCCTGCAAGGCTGGCGATGGCCCCGGTGGCCGAGCATCCCTGTCACATCCCCGGTAACGACTCTGCTCCTTGGCTTCAGGCAGTTCAGCAGCCTGCCCCATGCAAGGGCCAGGCCACCATGCTAAAGGTGGCCCGGATAGGCATGTGTGGCTCTAAGACCTGTCCTCCACTTGAAATACAATAAAACTGTAGAGAGGTAAATTGCACAGAGATGTGGAGGTAGTGACCCATCACAGCCAAGGTCGATATCCCTCTCGGTGGGGATTGCAGAGCGCTGGTACAGATTCAAGTAACGGATTCCCAGGGGCTCACCCTGACCCACCCGCAGCGTCCACGCTTTGTTATCGTTTGGAAAAGCTTGGTCTGAAAATGTTTTCTCATTGCTATTTTTGTGTGTTTCCAAAGAACAGCTCTCTCCCCTGAATGCCAGGGTGGAGGTTACCTGCAGGAGCCGTAGAGCTTCCCGTCTGCTACCGCCAGGATTAATTAAGCCTTGAAAGGATGCTCCTGCTGAGCTGTGGGCTGAGGAGCAGCAGGGTCTTGGGGCGGTACGGGCAGAGGGAAGAGGGGGGGTCCGGCAGTTCAGGGGGTGCCCCAGGACAGAAGAACGCAGGCAGGCACAGGCACCATGTCGGTGCTCGGCATGGAGCTCTGCAGCTGTCGGGCACAAGCTGGGATCCTGCTCCCCACCTGATCTGCTTTTGGTACCAGCCTGGAGATGCTGGCAGCCCTGATGGGGTGGACAAGACCCCTGGAGAAGGACCGGAAGGGCAACACTGGCAGTCACATCCGTGCTGAGGGCCCGGGGCACTGGGTAAGGCATTCGTCTGTGTCGTGGTCGTGCTTAGTCTCAGTTCCACCTTCAGTGTAAACCTCGGAGGTTTCCACATAAACCACAGGAGGATGTTCCTCCCATCACGCTCTTACTTCTGCTTGTCTGTGGGGTCTCTGTGGTCGCTACAAAGTCCACCCATGCCACTGGTGGCACTGGATCAGTCCTCCTGGGCTCTCACCGGCCAAGGACCTGCATGCCAGCTCCCCTCTGCTCCCAGCAAGGTCACTGGCTGAGGCTCAGAGACCCAACCCAGCACCACGACACGGATGCACTGGGCAGCCCTGGCCTCTCTGGGATGAGGCTCTGTCCCACAGCGACCGAGGAATGGGACCGATTCAAATATAGCTGCAACGCTGATCTGCCCACTGCATATTTCCTGGGCAAAGTAATTTATTTGCAAGAGTTGGCCCTGGCAGAGAACCCCACGCACATTTTTCTGCTCCTCTCAGTCCTCCCTGCAGATAACTCGGCTGCCACAGCAACTCTTCCTTCTCCGACCCCACATCCCCTCGACGGGCTCACGAGGCACATCCCTCTCCTACAACGGCTGCCGAAATTGCTTTTTATTTTTAAACCCCGGGACACAAAAGCCCACCTTTATCATTCGCCTGCAGTCGCAGCGGCTCCATGTATCCTCATTAAGCAACCACTGGCTATCAAACAAACCCGACA
>NW_009600272.1:0-5092 GCF_000690535.1 Cariama cristata
CTCCCAGTGCCCCCTCACCTCCCTCCCCGTCCATAGAGGGTCCTGATGCCACCTCAGTGTGTCCCCCCCTGTCCCCAACTGTCCCCAGTGCTTCCCTGGTGCTCTCCACTGCTCCCAGTGTCCCCCAGTGTCCCCATCCCAGGGTCTCCAGTGCCCCCCCACCTGTCCTCGCCTAGCCATGGTGGACCCTGATGCCACCTTGGTATTTCCCCCATTGTCCCCTGGTGTCCTCCAGTGCCATCCCAGTCCTCCCAGTGCCCTGGCCCTGAGTGTCCCCATGGTGTCCCTGTCCTGCAGGTGCCCCTTATCCTGATGTCCCTGTGGTTTGGGTGGCCTTGTTCCTTGGGTGTCCCCAGAGTGTCCCCATCCCATGGGTGCCCCACCCCATGGTGTCTCAAAGTGTCCGTGCAATGGCACCCACTCATGGGACCATGTCCCCACAGAGATCCCGTCGGTGACACCACGCTTGGCCACCCGCAACCAGACGTCCTTCCGTGTGACCTGGCCCCGTCCCGCCATGCCGGTGGATGGCTACCAGATGGCCGTCATCCCCCTGGTAAGCTGGGGACAGGGACAGGGACAGGGGTGGGGACAGGTCCCCAGTGCCATGGTAGCCCCAGTGTTGTGCCTCCCGTGTGGCCTTCATCCCCAGGATGCGGTGGCATCCGTGGCGACCCACTGCTGCCCCGCTGGGGGACACCGTAAAGGTGTCCCCAACATGTCCCCAATGTGCCTGTTGTCCCCAGAGCAAGCCAGTTGTCAGGCCAGCTCCTGCTGCCTAACTTGGGGATGGGACATCTCCCCAGTGTGTCCCCTTGTCCCCAGGATAAGCCACGGTGATGTCACTCATCTGCTGCCTGGCTTAGGGATGTGTGCCTCCATGGTGTCCCCAACGTCTCCCTTGTCCTCAGGATCAGCCAGCAGCTGTGGCCACCCTCCTGCTGCCTGGCTTGGGGACAGGGATGTATCCTCAGCGTGGTGCCCCCAGTGTCCCCAACATGTCCCCTGTCCCCAGGATGAGCCACCTACTTGCAGCCCTGCTTAGGGACCAGGACATATCCACACTGTGGTGTCCCCAGTATGTCCCTACTGTGTCCCCAACGTGTCCCCCAGTCCCAGGACAAGCCATGCAGCCACCTGCCTGGCTCAGCGAAGAGAAAGTGTCATCACCACACTGTCCCCAGTGTGTCCCTTCTTAGCTGTCCCCAACACGTCCCCAGTGTGTCCCCCAGCCCTGGGAGAAGCTCTTGGCTGTGGCCACCTGCCTGCTGCCTGACTCAGGGCCAGGTTCCACTGTGGTGTCCCCAGCATGTCCTTGGCATGTCCCTTGTCCCCAGGATGAGCCAGCGGCGATGACCACCCATGAGCTGCCTGGCTCCGCTGTCACCTTCGAGGTGACAGGCCTGGCACCTGGCCATGCCTTCGAGATCTTCATCCAGGCCCAGCGGGAGAAGCACCTTGGGGCGCCCAGCACCCTGCGCGTCCGCACCCGTACGTGTCACCCACTTGGCGCGGGGACCACGAGGGGGTGGGCACGGGGATGGGGACACCACGGGGATGGCAGCGGGCGTGAGCATGGGGACAGGGATGGGGACAACATGGGGATGGCAACAGGTGTGGACATGGGGACAGGGGTAGGGGTGGCACATGGATGGGATAGGGGATGATGATGGCATGGTCATAGATGTGGGGACAGCATGGGGACAGGGATGGGGATGGCACAGGCATGGGGACAGTGACGGCATGGGGACAGGGATGGCATGAGCAGAGGGAGGGGGATGGCATAGGTATGTCAATGGGGATGGCACAGAGATTGGGACAGGGACAGTGACAGCATAGTCATGAGGACAGGGATGGCATGGGCCTGGGGATGGCATGAGGATGGGGACAGCCTGGGCACAGGCATGGTGACAGGGACAACATGGGAATGGTGACAGGGACAACACATGGATGGGGGACAGTGTAGGGATGGGGATGGTACGGGGACAGGAACAGCATGGTGACAGGCATGGGGACAGGGATGATACAAGCATGGGGATGAGGACAGCATGGACATGGGGACAAAGTTGACATGGTGACAAGCATGCATGGGGATAGCAGAGGGATGGGGACAGGGATGGGGATGTCACAGCCACAGAGATGGGGACAGGGACCGGGATGGGCATGGGGACAAGGACGGTGCCTGCAGCCTCTGTCCATCCCCACATGTCCGTGTGTCCCCATGGTTCTGTGGGTCCACATGCCTCTGTCTGTCCTGGTGGGTCTGTGTGTCACCGGTCTGTCCCTGGGGGTCCGTGTGTCCCCTTGGGCCTGTCTATCTGCGTCTGTCCCCATGTGTCCCAATGGGTTCATGTGTCCTCATGGACTCGTCTGTCCCCACGGCTCCACATGTTCCCACATCTCCTGCTGCTTCCCCGTGCATCCCTCTGTTGCCTTGGTCAGGATGTCCCCAGTCTGTCCCCGTCAGTCCATCTGTCCCAGTCTGTTCCCATGAGTCTGGGATGACTTCTCATGGGTGTCACCAGTCTGTCTGTCCCCATCCCTTTCTGTGTCCATCCATCCCTGTGTTCCCCCTGTGGGTCCCTGAGCTCTGGCAGAGGGAGACTTTTGGGGACGTGTTGATAACCCTGGTCCCCTTTGCTCTCACAGTGCTTGCCCAGACTCTGCCCACCCACGGGGGGTCGCCAGGGTCCCCTCAGGGTTCCCTGGGGTCCCCGGCATCACCAGTGGCCCCAGCATCACCGTCAGCCCGAGGGTCTCCAGCATCCCCAAGGTCCCCGGTGTCACCAGCATCCCCAGGGTCCCTGGGATCACCGGCATCACCAGTGTCACCGGACACATCCTTGGGGTCACCAGGGTCTTTGGGATCACCTGCATCCCCAGCATCTCCAAGGTTTCCAGCATCCCCAGTATCTCGAGGGTCCCCAGCATCCCCAAGGTCCCCAGTGTCACCAGAGTCTCCAGCATCACCAACGTTCCCAGAATCCCCGGGATCACCAGTGTCCCCAAGGTCCCCAGAGGAACCAGCATCCCCGGTGTCCCCAAAAGCACCTGCATCTCCATGGTCCCCAGCATCACCACAGTCCCCTGTGTCACCTCCATCTCCACGTTCCCCAGTGTCCCCAGCATTCCCACTGTCCCCAGTGCTCCCGGGTGGCCCATCCCTGCATGACCTGGGGGCCAAGCTCTCCTCCTATAATGGCTCCTTGGTGCAGCGCCTGGAGAGCCACCTCCGGGCTACAAACTTCCCCCTCCGGGGCAACCAAACAGTGCCAGCAGTGGCTCGTGCCATCCTCTCTTACCTTCTGCGCCGTAGCCCAGCCCCATTGCGTCACCAGCTCCTTCGCCAGATACACCATCCCAAGCCCCAGTTGATGCCGGGGGCTGCTGGCGAGGCTCTGGTGGACCTGGATGGGCTCCGGGGCTACGCAGAGACCGTGGTGATCCGTTACCGGCTCCTGGAAGAGCCGGAGGGGTCTGAGGGGGAGCTGCAGGTGCCGGGGAACACAGCGGTGGCCCGGGTGCCAGGGCTGGTGCCAGGGGCCATGTACCGGGTGGAGGTGCACGGCGTGGTGCGGGGGCACGTCTCCAAGTCCTACACATTCCTGGTGACAGCAGGTGGGTGATGGGAATGGAGATGGCGGACAACATTGCACAGGGACATCCCATAACCACCCACTCCTCTTTTGGGTGTAGGAGTAGGTGGCACCGATGAGCCCCCACTGGATTGGGAGCACATGTATGAGATGGAGTTGGCTGAACCCCAACGTGCCGTAGCCAAAACAGGTAGCATCTGGTGGTCCACAGCAGAAATGGGAGGCACTCGGGTGTTCAGGCTGACCTGCTCTTGGTAGACAAGTTGGGGATGGTCTGGTGGGTGGAAGGATGGATGAAAGGTTGGATAGATAAGTGGGTGGGTGGAAGGATGGATGAACCATGGTCAGAGGGATGAAAGGTTGGATACGTAGAAGGATGGTTGGATGGATGGAAAGATGGCTGGATGGTTGGATGGGTGGGTGTGTGGATGGAAGGTTGGTCAGATAAGTGGGTGGATGGATAGGTGGATACGTAGATTCAAAGACTGATGCCAGAAAAAGAGAATGGAAAAACAGGTCATTGAATGGATGGAAGCCTCAAACCTTGAATGAACAAATGAGTGGACAAACAGATAAACGGACTGATGGATGGCACAACGGACAAGTAACAGAATGAACAAACAACTGGATGGATGGGTGGATCCAACAGCCAGCTGGATCAATGGGAGGATGGGTGGATGGTTCGGTGCTTGGATTGAAGGGTGCATGATTAGTGATGGGTGGATGGACAGATGATTTAGCAGCGGGACGGATGCGTGGGTGGACCTTCATGTTCTGCACTGTGCCATCTCCATTGCAGTGCCAGCCCCACCGTCAGAGGAGCCACCACCCCAACCCCGCCTGGGCAAGCTCACGGTCTCCCATGTCACACCCAACTCTGTCCAGCTGGAGTGGAGCGTCCTTGAGGGCACCTTTGACTCCTTCACAGTGCAGTACAGGGATGTGCAAGGCCAGCCTCAGGCCCTTGCAGTCGATGGTGGGTCCCGCACGTTGACCGTGCCTGGGCTGTCACCATCCCGCCGCTACAAGTTCAACCTGTACGGGGTGTGGGGTCAGAAACGGATTGGTCTTACCTCCACTGATGCAGTCACAGGTGAGGGCATCTCTGGGCTCCGTATGTGTCCTCTGCAGGTTCTGGGTTTGGAGTAAGTCAGAAGACATGGCAGGTCCCTTAGAATCATAGAAGCATAGAATCATTTAGATTGGAAAGAACCTTTAAGATCAACAAGTTCAACCATAACGTTGGCCTTGAGGGATATGGGAAGAGCATCTCACCCTTGATTTGGTGCTGGATATGGGTGCATGCAAAGTCAGAGGGATGGAGGGATGTTTGTATGGAAGGGTGGGTAGGTAGATGGATGGTTGGGATAGGATGGATGGATGGTTCGGATTGGATGAGTGGGTAGATAGATGGGGATGGATGGATGGTGTGTCCCCAGTATGCACTGCATTGCACTGTCCATGTTGCCGGCCCAGCACGACCAAAGAAGGAACCA
>NW_009600273.1:0-765 GCF_000690535.1 Cariama cristata
GGGGCCCCTTCCACACGTTACGTCGGGGCAAGATTTTGTAGGGTCAGGGCAAGGAGCGGAGCCTAGCCAAGCCTCTCGTCTCTTTGGTAGTGAGCAAGAGGGCTACTAGCATGAGCTGAGCAGAGAAGTTGCATCTGTGGCTTTGAGGGACCACAAGATTCCAGTTTAAGGTATCCATCCGCTTGCACCACAGCGGGGGGGAACTGAGCTGGCTTTCAAGGCAGGGATGCACACACACGGACACGCAGATGATGTATTCCTTATGCCTTTTCACGGTGCTCAAGGCAGCTGCCGGCACAACCGAAGGAGGGTGCGCCGCGACCTGCACAGCACAGCGGCGCGGGATGGGGCACTTCTACAGGGTGCTAGCCCTGGAAACTGCCCTTTGTGGCACCGTACTGTAACCAGAACACTACAAGAAGTAGACAAGGACTCGGCTGTAACAGCCTCCTGGTGCCATGGTGTTGCTCCACAGTGGCATGAGAGGGGCCTGTGGTCCCGGGCAGTTTAGCCCAGCCTAATAGTCAGGTTTAGCTATTGCCAGGTTGCTGTTGGTGGAGTTAGTGCACTCAGGAGCTCCGTCAGGGCCACTCGCTGCCTCATTTGTACATGCTGCAACTGGAAAGTACGTACCAGGAGTAGCACTGTCAACACGCGTCTAAGTGGTGACTTGTGCAATGAAGTCCGCTTTTCAAATGTGACTATAAACTCATCTCTCAGAAGACGCTGCACCGCTTTGAACAACTGAGAGGAATTAAATCAGTA
>NW_009600274.1:0-1622 GCF_000690535.1 Cariama cristata
GCTGGGGTCACACTGCAGCAGGCGCACGATGGACGGGTCGCTCTTGGCACCTTTGATGAACTCCTCCAGCGAGAGCTTGCCTGTGGGAGGGGGGACACACGGCTCAGCCCCGTGGCCACCACCCCGTCCCGGGTGCACACGTGGGACTGGAGACCTCCCGGCACCGAGGACACCCACCCGCCCAGGTCAAGCACCCCTGGGGTCCGCTCCCCGGGCTGCGGGAGCTCCCCCCGGCCACCCCGGGGGACATGAGCCATTTAATCACCATGCGTGCGGCTTCTTCTAAGAGCCCCGGATTTAGCCATGAGACCTTTCCCTTAATCCCCTCCATCTCCTCTCATTTACCGTCGTTATTAGTATCCATCTGTCGGAAGATTTTTTCCGTTCTTTTCTCTGGAGTCGACTCATCTTCGGGCATGTTCATCACAGAGGAGACCATTTTGTAGATGGCCTGGGAATGGGAGATGGGGATGAGGGCGGGTGCAAGGTGGGCACCTGCCATCGCCCACCCGAGACGGGGGACAGAGCTCTGGGCTTCGCTGCCCTGGGAAGGGGGCTGCCCTTTAACACCCTCCCCGTGCGATCAGGCTATGGGGAGCTTTAGCTCCCAGCACAGCCGGGACGGATGCAAGCGGCAGCCCCAAGGAAGGAACCCGGCTGCGGGAGGCAGGTGGAGCTGCCCCTGCAGGGAGGAGATGCCACCGAGATGCCACTGCAATGGACTCGCGAGTCACCTTCTGATGCCGATGCCACCGGGTTGCGGTTTGGACAAGGAGAACATCTCCTGTTAGTTTGCCGACAACACATCCCTCTGCCCCGGGATGCTTGGGCACGGCTGTCGTGCACCCAGTCCTCCCCAGGAGCAGCGGGAAGAGCCCCGGGCAGGGGGAACCAAGGGGCGTCCCCAGGGCAGGGAAGGGCCAGGGGGTGCCCCGGCGTAGACTGAGCCCCGCAGCCGCAGAGCTCAGCCAGCGGCTCTCTGCAGCCAGCAACGGGCACCGACCCAGGCGCTGTCAAACCCTATACCGGGGGTAACGCAGGGTGTATGTCCCCAACCCGTCCGCACCCCGGGAGGGGACGGCCACCATCACGCCACGGTGACACACAGGACCACACACTAGGAGCCGCAGCGGGGTGAGGGAGCCAGGTACCTGCACGATCTCCAGCATCTCCTCCCGGCTGATGTAGCCGTTGCCATCCAGGTCGTACATGCTGAAGGCCCACATGAGCTTCTGCTCCAGCTTCCCGCGGGAGGTGACGCTCAGGGCGATGATGAACTCTCGGAAGTCGATGGTGCCGTCGCCGTTGGTGTCGAAGGTGCGGAAGACGTGCTCGGCGAACTTGGAGGCGTCGCCGTAGGGGAAGAAGTTGGCGTAGATCTTCTTGAACTCCTCCACGTTGAGGATGCCCGAGGGACAGTCCTTCAGGAAACCCTTGTACCAGCCCTGCAGCTCCAGGTCGGAGAACTCGGTGTTTTCCCGCAGGTCCTGGAGCATCTCGGGGCGCAGTTTGCTGTTCTGCTTCCCCATGCCGCTGGAACACGCCGGCCGTCCCGGGGGACGAGTTCTGCAGAGGGGCAGGTGCCTGGCCCGGCTCGGGGGGGTCCCTCTGCACTACAGGAG
>NW_009600274.1:1794-2180 GCF_000690535.1 Cariama cristata
TTGCATAATATTTAGGCGATATATAGCTGGCATCAGGAGGGCAGAGCAGCCTGGAGGAGGGGAAGGGGCTGGGTTCGGCCTCGGCAGCGCACTGGCTCGGGCTGGGGGTCCAGCCCAGCTTTGGGGCTGACCAGATCTGGGTCAGCTCCCTTGGAGGGAGGGTTATTTTCAGCTCCTCCGCTGCCTCCGTTAATATTTGATGTTCTGGCGGGCACTGGAGCCCCAAGGAAGGCCGGGGGACACAGGTCTTTGCTCAGGGCCCCCTCCCCGCTTCAGGATGCCCACACTCCTGGGGTACCCAGCGCACCCCGTCCCGCCGGGGTCACCCCAAGGAGCACAGAGGGGCTGGGAGGAGGTCAGGGTGGGTGTCCAGCATCCGACCACAC
>NW_009600274.1:2232-2565 GCF_000690535.1 Cariama cristata
GAGTAGGGCAGGGTGTGTTCCCAGCATCCGACCGCACACCCCAGGTCCCCACGCTGCGGGCTCTGGGGGGACCTTGGCCCATTGCCCCCACCCCAGGCTGTGTTGTGACCCCTGTGTGGGGAGAGGGTGGGCTTGGGGGGCTTCATGGGTGCATGGGGGGCTACAGTGCCTGGAGCACTCACTGCCTTACCCAAAGTAGGGTACTGCCCAGCATCCCCGAACCTCCCATCCTTCTGGATCGTGGAGCAAACAGGACTCTCCAAGAGGAGCAGCCCAGTCCCCCCAGTTAAGGGGGGGCTGGGACCCCACAGTGTCTCTCCATCACCCTCCACC
>NW_009600275.1:0-4710 GCF_000690535.1 Cariama cristata
CCCAAGCCCCAGGCGGGTGCAGTAACCCTCATGGATTCCCTCGGAGATGTCCTGCCTTCCCGTAGGCCAGGCAAGGCAAAACGCAGCACCCCAGGTGCTGTGGTCCCCGTGGCCTGGCTCATGGGTGCTCCGCATCCAGCCACGGATGCTCCCTGGGCACCCGTATTCCTGGCCTGGAACTCACCACAGGCCTCAGCACCTGGTGAGGGTGGGAGCCGGGGTCCCACGCGAAGCTGCTGGGGGGTTGCAGTGGGATGGGCAGCTCCAGCCCCACTGCCCCGAGGTCTGTAGGGGGAGAGCCCCCGACACGGGGAGCCGTGGCTCAGCCCTGCTGCAGTGCAGCTCTGGCAGGAGCCGTCAGCCCTCCACCGAGTGCAGGGACTCAGCCTCTGCTTCAACACAGCGGGTAGGAAGGAAAGGCAATGTCACACCTGGGTAAAAACCACATGGGGAGAAAGCTCCCCTGTCCCCTGAGGCTAAACCTTGGTGCTAAAAAAGCCAGTGTTTGTGCAGACCCCCTTCGCTCTCCCCCCTTGCCAGCCAGGCTCTGAGCATGAACAGATTTAGCAGCACAGAAGGAGCGGGAACCATGGCTCTGCTTTACAGCAGGACAAGTAACGCACAAAGCCTTGACCAAGGTTATCCCAGAAAGTCTGTGGCAGAGATAAGAGCTGACTCGCCCCTCCCCAAGGCTCCAGCTCGCTGGTGTATTGCAGCATCTCCCTGCTCCACCACAAACTCCCCTTGAAATCTCCTGGCCATTGCAGAAGGACTTCAAGGCCAGAAATCCTAAGCCCAGCACACCAGCGATGAGCCGAGCCAAGAGGCACCGGCTCGGCCACCGCTAACCCCCTACGCTGGCTGGCTCAGCCTGGCTGCTCTGGTGCCAGGGCACAAACCGTCCCGGAGGAGGATGCTACCTTTCCCAGAGCCCACTGCCAGGCAAGCTGTAAGCATGGATCCTCCGGAGATGGGGCTGGGGAAGAGGAAAGGGCACCAGGCACAAAGCAGGGACCCAGAGAGCACAGGAAAGGTGCAGCCAGAGGATGACTCTTTAGCTGCTGGGATGCTCTGTAGAGCGGGGTCCAACATATGCCAGGGGAGGGGGGTTGCAGTGGCAAGAAGGAATCTGAAAGAGGAAGATGTCTCCTCTCCAAATCCTCCCTTAAATGGCAGTTCTGCTGTAAAATAGGGTAGGATGGAGCTGAGTGTTTGTTTTCTCTGCAGGACCTGAGCCCGGCTCAGCCTGGGACTGCAGAGTCAGGCTGGGCTCCTCACTGACACAGCCCCGCAGGAGCAGCGCTTTCTGCAGCCCCAGCTCGGCTCTCACAAACATCCCTGCAGAGCCACTGCTCGGTGCAGGGACTCAGGGCACGGGAGAGGAGAGGAATAAGCATCCAGCTCATTCCCACCTTGGCTTTCTGCCCCGGCTGCCGGGGCTTGAGGCAGCAGGATGGATGCGTGGGGGACCTGCGAGCCCTCGCTGTGCACCAGGAGATGCACGGTCAGAGCCCCTGTGGCCTCACATAGCCGACGGTCAGGGGATGAAGCAAGTGATGGCAGGACACAGGCAGGAGCTGGAGCAAGGCCAGGCTCTGACCATCCCTAGGCAAGCAAGGACACTCCCGTTTGCTCCCCCATCCTAAACTCCCCGGTGCCTTGGGAGCTCCCCCCGGCCCTGCCTGCCCCACGGGCCCCGCAGCAACCTCAGCAGCCAGGAAACGCTGGCAGAAGCGAAAGGGATTGAGAAACTGCAGGCAGCAGGATGAGACGTGAGCCAGCACAAGCAGGATGTGACTCGGGGGTGACGGGGACCGCCGGAGGGCTGTCACCAGGAAGCGGTACCTGGGGCCCATCCGGTACCCTCCCTCTCACGCTCCTCACGGCCAAGCCCCAGCCCAGCCTCTGCTCCTCACACAAGTCACCAGATCCCGATTGTGTTTCACCACCTAAATTCTCTGTTAACAGCACAGCCATGTCTCCTCCCTCCATCCACCACAGAGTTTTGCACTCCTGCCCTTCCCAGGGCTGTTACCCAGGGCTGCCCCTGCCACCGCAGCACCCCAGCCCCGTCACCCCATCTGCGTGGCAAACCTGATATTGCCCAAGGTTTTTGGGCGAAGGGTGGCTCAGACACTGGCTAGACCTTCCCCTTGTCCTGCCTCAAACCAGCTGTTGTAGCACTGCAGGAAAGGAGAAAGGAGAGGATGAAGGAGGAGACGCAGAGAAAAAAAAAAGCCAGGAGGAGAAATAATTTTTTTCCCCACTAAACACCCAAAGTAGCTTTGCTTTGTTTTTCCACCAGCTCCCCTGGCTGGGGCCGGCTGATCCCAAGCTGGCCCCTTCCATGGGTGCTGTCTTCCCTGCAGCTCCCATCTCCTTGTCCCTCACCTGCCCATCCCCTCTGCGAGCCGTGGTCCCTGATGGAGACTCCAGCACATCCTCAGGTTTCACAGCTCCAGCATGGCCAAGGAAAGTCAACTCAACAGCCCCTCCTGCAAAATTACCTGCTTGGGAGGAGAGATCCAACCCCAGGCACAAGCCATAGTACCCAATCTACTAAAAGGCCAGAAGGGACAAGCAAAGAACCCCCCTGCCACTCCAAAATGCATTAAAACCCAAAGACCCCAATGGGCAAGACTGGACACAGACTCACTGGTTGTGTGGCAGTTCACCCCAAATCAACCCCGGCTTTGGCTCACGCCGGTATGAGTGCGGAGGAGTCGGCGTCGCACTGATCCCTCGAGCAAGGGCACCCATTTTATTCCCTCCAGTGAGGGGTCAGGGTCCAGTTGAGGTCCCAGGGGTTCCTGGGGTCACCCCATGCTACTGCAGGCCATGGGACAGCTTTGCAGAAGGGGTATGTCCCCAGGGAGGGGGTGGGAGGTGTCACACCCCCCCTCCTTCCTTTGCAGGGGAATGGCTCACACAAGTGTCTCAAAAAGCCAGTGCTCAGCAAAGGGCTTTAGCTGGGTTAGCACCCTTCAGCCAGGGAGTTCAGCTCAATTCCCAGCCCCTACCTGCACCAAGGCTCACCAGCCATCCCTGCACATGGGGAATTATTTGCCCCAGATGAGGAAAAACAGAGCAACAAGGAGATGGATCCAGCCATTGAATCCAGTAAAACCCAAAGCTGGATCAGCTGCTTTCTTGCTGTGGGGCAGGATAATAGGGAGAGGTCAGCCTGCCGTGGGGCAGAGCCCAGGACACCCAACTTGGAAAAGACTCTGTTACACAAATAGCTCTGACCCCCGCTCACCGGGCAACAAAATCCGAAGGGCTCCAAGATGCTGCAGCTCGCCTTTTCCATCTCTCTGCGCAGGCAGGTCAGCAAAGCACAAGGACACGCTCCCAGCGGAGAGAAAGCTCCAAAGCTTGGGAGGGAGAAATGGGATTGCAGGAGTGTAGTTTAGCCTGAAGGCCAGGAGATCCTCCTGAGACATACCTCTGGACCCAGGAGGATGCAGGAGCAACCACCCACATCACAGCAACTCCCTGAAACATCACAGTCACTCTCTGGGTAATGCAATATCTCCAAGGTGGGGCAAAACCTTTATCCTCATCTGTGGTCCAGGAGTGCCTCCATTGCCCAGAAAACACGGGGTGTCTTTTCCTGGCCAGCTCCAACCCAGGCATGGAGGCACCCGCTGTGGGGCTGTAAGGGGACTTGTGCTGTGCTCTACTCACTGGGTCACCCTCACCTTCCTAAGAGCTGTGGGGGATTTTCTTTGCTTGGTTTTGGAGGAATAGTAGATCTACCAAAAAATCTGAAGATTCAAAAAAGGCTGAATCATCCTGAAACTCAGGGTGAAGCTGAAAAATTGTTTGGAATGAAAAAAAGAAATAACTGTGTTGGGCTTTGAAGATGCCAGACCATCTTCTTCCATCACTCACATAATGAATTGTTGCATTTGGGCATTTTCTAAAAGAATCTTTTTGACTTTTTCATTCCAACAAATCTATTTTTTCCAGTTCAAAAAGATGATCTCAATGTAAAAGAAGAGATCTAATTAAAATTAGGCAATCTCCAAACATAACAACCGAAAAACCTTTCGGGCCAAACCAAACATTCTAGCTTTACCTAAAACAACTATTTGCACTGGTACGGGATATTTTGTGGGTTCTTTTTTTTTGCTTTTCCATTTTGCCAGAAATCGCCTCCTAAACACCTGTTCTGGGTTGACATGGTCCAATTCCCAGACCCAAGACCAACCAACACTCTCCATTCATTTGCCCAGCAACATGGTACTCCATCAATGGACCAGACCCACTGGAGCAACTATCTTCTCCAAGAAGGGCCAACACTTCAGTTCACCTTGCTTACAGACCTCTGAGCCTGCCCTGTGCATCCTCCATCCTCTCACCCAACCCTGAAACCCTGGTTACTGAAGGAGACTTAAGCCTCCTTAATAACAACTCAACAACCCAACAGCCACCTCTACTCTTACACTGGAAGAACCTCCCCTGGGTAGGGGAACCGGGGTCTCTTCTCAAGAGACCTGCTTTCCAACCCAACCCAACCCGATCTAATCCAATCCAACCTGACTCAACCCAACCCAACCCAACCCAACCCAATCTTCTCCTTGCCACCATCCATGGCCCCAACCTCCATCCCCCGCCACCCAGACCAGGTGGCATCATGTCCAACTCCCAGCTGACCATACAGCCATGGCCGAGAAGAGGGATTTACCAACCCACAAAAGCCAGCGT
>NW_009600275.1:4748-5208 GCF_000690535.1 Cariama cristata
GGTGGTTCGTGTTGGTGCCGCCACCCGCGCCTGGCTGCAGAGGCAATCGGCAGCAGGGCTGTGCCCTCCGACCCCAGGCAAAGAGGTGAAACCCCAGGAAAGTAGCAAACAAGTCGAGGCGTAAATACGGCATGAATCCACGGCACTTCGGCGTGGTTCGTTATCTCCGCTTAGACTGGAGTCGGTGGAGCCGGGTTTGAGAAGAGCAGAAATATCAGCAATTAAAGATATGTCGTGTCAAAAAAACTCTAAACTGATTAAAGTTGAAGGCTCCGTTTTCTTCTTTTCATCAGAGAACGGAATCAAAACCTGCCTGGAAAGACGCGCTCCCCCCGTTCCCAGCGCTCCGAAGGCAGCGCCTGCATCCGTCCTGCTGTGTCCCTGCATTTTAATTACCACCTTATTAATATTCATGAGGCTAGGCACTCAAGGGGGATTGCAGTCTGTCATTCTCTCTCTC
>NW_009600275.1:5856-8950 GCF_000690535.1 Cariama cristata
CAACACCGGTGGGCAGCACCAGCATCCGGAGACAAAACGTAGGGATGCTGGGCAGCGCTCTGGCTTGGAGCGAGCATGTGTGTGCGCATATGTGACTGCCACGCACTCGGGGCGTGATGCTGGCACATGAGCAGAGCGGCCCGTTGGGGAGCGGGAGAGCTGGTGCACGTGCGAGCGGGTGGGCAAGGAGCAGGGGTAAGGGAGGGCACACACACATACACATACGACTGCGTGTGCTCACGCTCGTGTGCCTCACTCCTGGCAACAGCATCACTCCTGAGTGCTGGGGTGATGGTGTAGGACCTGCACAAGAAGAGTGCCGCTGTGTAGAATGGCACTGGGTGAACGCAGCTGCCGTCGGCCCCCAGCTGCCGTCGGCCCCCACCCCACCACCTCTCCTTGGGGACCAAGCACCCTGCACCCCAGTTCACCCTGCACCCCAGCTCTCCATGCTCAGGCAAAAGCAGCCACTGCTGAAGCGGGCGAGAGCACCACGGCACAGCCACGGGCCATGGTGTCCTTGATGGAGCCACAGCCTTGGCCATGCGGGTGAAGTGGGACCTAACGGGTCTTGCATGCATCCAGCAAGGGGGTGACCCCCCCCCAGCTGTGCCTCGTTTGCTGGTGCAGCTTGCTGGCTGGGCAAAGTGGATTGCATTTGTTTTCTCAGGTCCACAGTGCTGGGATGCCCTGAGAGGAGAGAGGGCAGAAAGCCTGGCTTGAGCCTGGCTTGAGGGCACACAGAGGGAATGGGCTAGCGATGGAGCTGGAGGTAAATCGATTTTCTCATTCCTAAGTTGAGCAATGTGGGGTTTGTCTGCTTCTCGCTGCTCATTACTGAAAACAGTGGCCACGTGAGCAGCAGAGAGCTCGCCCTGGCTTTGCAAACCCTGCTCCTCCCTCGCTGGAGGAAACCACAGGAGAGCCAGGCTGTCCCCTCCCAGGTCCCCATCCCCATCCCTCCCCAAGGGACGGTGCTGGGGCGACGCAGAGCCCTGCTGCAGGCGGTGGGCAGGTGCCCCCATCACCCCACGCTGCTCAAAGCCGTTGGCAAAGGGGTGCATGGGGCTGCTCCATCCCAACAGCCACCGGTTGCAGGCTGGAGCCCACCTCCACTTTCCAGGCAGCCACAGCCAGACCACAGTCCCACCTTCCCCCAGCATCTTCTCTTAGCTAATGACACCCAAAGCACCGGCAAGAGCCCGAAGCCCCTTTGGGGATGGATCCTGCAGCCCAGAGCGCTGCGTCCCCATCACCAACCACCTGCGAGCAACCTGTCGAGAGACACTCCAACTCGGCGGCTCCCCAACGCCCCACTTGCTCAGCTCCACAAATATTTGAATTAAGGTCCCCCGGGGAGCCGCAGTCACAGAGTAACTGATTTCTCCTCCTTCATTATATCTCTGTGTAATTTACCGAGGGACGGCGGCGTGTGCCTCCGTTCGAGCGAATTCCCAGCAGGACTCCCGAGAGCTCACAAATCAGGCAAAGGCAAGGCATTAGAATATGAAAGGTGAGACTGGTCTCCCCACCAAGGCTCATCTCGCTCTTCCCTGGCTCTGCCAGCCCCGAATTGTGTTTTATTTCCGCCTGCTGCCCCTTGTGCGAGCTGGGAGGTGATGGGTTGGGGACGGGCCATGGGGCTGTGTCCCTGGCTCTGTCCCCAGCTCCTGCTCCCTTCTGGGCAAGAAGGAGAAAAGGGTCTCCTCCCTCTTGGCAGCATCTCAAGAGATGCCAAGGAAGCTGATGCAGCAAAGGTTTCCAAGTGAAACCATGTCACCTGGCCTTAAAATCTGACTTCTTTTCAGCTGGCTAAGTAGCTTGTGCCTCAGTTTCCACATCTACAGAAAAGAGTAGTCACTCCCTCCATTTACTAATTTAAGAAACCCAACACTTAGATGTTGGAGGTCTATAAAAGCAACCAGCATTATGGATCCATCTGTGCTGCATCCCCAGCAAGGAGGAACTGGAGGACAAGTTTGCCAACGTAGCTTTATAGTTACCAGAAAGAGCTCAAAGAGTCGCCAAGGAGAAAGAGAAGAAAAGGGAGAAAATGAGGAATTTGGACCAACGATGCACAACTGAGCTGCTTGGCATTGTTATTTTGTGAAACGTGGGTGTGAGGAGGCTGGTCTTCAGCAGACCCACCTCAGTCCAAACTCAACCCGTGGCCAACCACCATGCCTCAGCCCTGCGCCAAGGTGCCAGGGTAGGAGCAGGTCACCTTGAGACTGGGAGGTGTTCGTTCGCGGTGGCTAACGGAGGATGACCGGACCTCTCGCAGGTCTCTGCAGCATCTATGGGCTGGGTAGGAGTTGTCCCTCTCCAAATCCCCCCAGCCCTGGCCACCACTGGGGATGTCACACCGGAGCAAAGCGCCGGCCGGGCTCGGACGCAGCGAGCTCTCTGTTCCAGCTACACTGCAAACAGCGGAGGGCAACATTTTGCTTCCTGGAAACCCAGAGAAAGGAGTATTTTTTCTGAAGAGCTGCAGCTCATAGGCAACCTGTAATGGAGATCTCAGAAAATTGGGTGTTCCCCCTTCCACCTTCTCTGCGAAGACAAAGACTTGGCAGATGGTGGTGGTGCTTCGCAGGGCTTCTGCTAGGCTTTTCTTTGGGAACTGGGTGCACAAACCCTCATTCCCATGCTTCACTTTAGAGGTAGGAGCAATGTGAAATCTGCCCATCCCAAAATCCACCCATCCCCGGGCTATCTCAACTTCTCAGAGCTCTTCGCACAGGCTGACTTAAAGACCTGGGGCTGTTCAGCCTTTAACAAAGAGCTCCTTTCTCCCCAGCCTTCCCCAGTCGATAGAGTTAAATAGGCTGTGCTGAAACCAAACCAAACAAAGCCCCTGCAAAGCAGCTCCAAATCCCTGTCCCCTCGCCAGCACTCTGGATTTCCACCCCCCCACCCTCCCCAGCCTGGGCACGGTGCTCCCCGGCGCACTATGGCTTTCTCCCCGCTCCAAAAGGCGGGCACGATGGGCTGAAGCAGCAAGGTTGTGTTTGCTCCTATTCTTCTTGCTGCTGGGTGTCCGTGGGAGGCACTGAGGGGGTGTCTGGGGGTGTGGGGGGGAAATGTGCCACGG
>NW_009600276.1:0-2125 GCF_000690535.1 Cariama cristata
AAAAAAAAAAAAGAAGGGGGGGGAAATCTTTTTTTTTTTTTTTTTTTTTGCCAAATATTCTGGTGTTGCCTTAACGCCGATCTTGTTGGATGTACACGTAACCGAGTGGACGAAGTCCGCCTTAATTGGATTGAGTGGAGGCTCAGGGCTGCCTTTCGTTTGTTTTAGCCAGACGCCAGGTTTTAGGCTGCCACCAGAGGCGGGGCATAGGCACTAAAGCAACAAGACAATAGAAGCCTACATCTTGCCCAAGATAATTAGCTTACATGCTGATGACAAGGTAAACACCTTTAAGTTTTACTTGTCAGGATTTTTTTTTATGTCTTAAAAAAAAGAGAGAGCGGGAGAGGGAGAGAGAGGGAAAGATAGAGAGACCCCGTGAGCACAACTCATTCTGTTTTTCTCGGGGGTGGCAATATCGTGGACGTGAAATGGAAGGCAAGGCGAAGAGACCCCCATTTGACTGGGTGAAAGGATTTAAAATCAGCTCCCGGGTGGCAAGGCTGTCAGCCCAGCCTTTGTGAGAGCTGGGGAGACGGGGCTGAATGCCGGTGAGCTCAAGGACTGAGCCCCCCTCTCCCCCCACTAAGTTTGCCCTGGAAGGAGCCCCGCCGCCGGGAGGGCAGCTCTCCGGAGGGCAGACGTTTCGATCTGGGCCACCGCTCCCACCGCTCCGCACCCCCCGCACCGCCTTGTCGGCTACCCCGGCCGGCTGGAGGCTGAACAGCGCTGGGGATTTAGCATCTCGGGAACCTTCTCTATGTCTGCTAAGACCCCAGTGCGAGACCCCCGGTGCGAGGATCGTTTCTCTCCCTAAACCCATACGTTGCGCTCACCTAGGGATTTTATTTTTTTTTAACCTCAGGAAGAGGTGGAAGATGCAAGTTTAAAAAAAAAAAAAAAAAAAAAACAAAGTGCTTGGGCCGAGAGACTGCTGAAAAATAGGTTAGCGCAAAATGTCGCTCGTTATTCTCAGAGGCAAAGACTGTCACAGGCTCTCGTGGTCCCTCTGAACCTGAAGCTGCTTTCTAAGGTTATTTATACAGGACGGGAGCTGGATGGAGAAGACCTCTCAGGTCATCTGCTACACCACCTTGCCAATGAATTCCCTGCAGTTTAGAATAAACTGCAATTTCTGGCACTTTTCGGATCTGTTCTCGGATCCGGTGTGAAAACAAAAGCGAGTCCGTTCACAGCCACACACACGTACGGGCAGCCAGCAGCTAATGTCACTCGGGTCTTTGAAGAAATCTCCCGAGTTGTCCAGTATCTCCAAAGCTTGTATTTCGGGGTGTTCCCGGGCAGAGGAGAGAAAGCTCCGCCGAGTGCTTCACACCCCGGCCTACGGTCCTGGCAAACCCAATTTAATAGAGTGATTACCTGAATATTAAGAAAATTACAGCGAAGGTACAGTTAACCCAGTGACTTTGACGTGTCAAGTAACTATTTAGTAATTGCACTTGTAAATATGTTTGTGCTCGGGTGGTTCGTGCTTAAAAATGCAAAAGTGCACTTGCTACCCGGGAATAACTAAATATCTTTGTCTAAAGTGGCAGCATAAATAGCCGGTCGCTTTGTGACTGTGCTTGATATTAGTACATAAGGATCATTTTGCTTCAATTGGGAGGCTCTCATTCACTAGGCAAGAAACCGTTTAGGAGAAAGTAGGTTCCCGTATGAGAGTTAACATCCTTCAAGTGTAAGCCTCAGCCTTGATTACACTTTAGAGCTCTGCAAGAGGTGAGCTTTTCCACACAAATATAATCGGGGGAACTTTGCTTCAATCAGGCCTCCAGCTCTCCTACATCATCTCAGCTGCCTCTTTCGGCACCAGCTCCCTCCAGGCTGGACACCCCGAAGTGGGCTTGTTGTGAGTCTGCTGGGTCACCAACGGCAGGGAAGGGCGACTTTGGGCTAGAAAGGCGGCTGCTTTTACCTCTTTTCTCTCCAGATCTTTAGATCTTGTCTTTCCAGATCCCTGGAACATTTCTCTTCCCCCCTCGCCCCCTTTTTTTCTCCTTTCTGCGCGTGTTTTTCAGTACAGTCTTTGGTTTTGTTCCTACGAGAGAGACACTCGACCTTGCCTTGGTCATTTTTTTTTTTGTTGGGACGTGTGTGTGTGTGT
>NW_009600277.1:0-21956 GCF_000690535.1 Cariama cristata
ATCTACTAAAACTGCCTACCTGTCTGAAAGGTTATTTATTTACGTTTTAACCACGAGTAACTGTTCTTTTGATCTGCCGTTTTCTTAAAAGAACTGGAAAACTACCACCCCCCTCCCCGACACACCCCAAACCCCTCATCTAAGTCGGGCTTAAATATATGCCAATGGCCTCTGTAACAACCACGACATCAAGCCACCTCCATGCCAACAGGTTTGCAGTGAGTGCGAAAATGCAAGCCTCGTCGAGGGTGGATGTGAAATCTGATCATGCTTTGGGTTCAACTGAAAGACTGAAATGATTCATGCTTGACCGTGTCTCCTTGATATTTCTTATTTCAATTTTTCCTGCTTCCTCCCTCCTGTCTCCTGGTGCACACTCGTTCCAAGGGGTCCTTCAAACACTCGAGGAGTGCAAGAACAATGCTATACGCAGTATTTCCTTGAAGGGTTTTATTACTAGGCTATCTAGAAAGAAAACAAACGGCATTTTGCAAAACACCTCTTTAAAAGAAAAGCAGCCGGCGGTTGTTAAAAAAGGGGAGGTTACATGGCAAGCCACTGGTGCGTTTAATAGTGTCCTCTCTTTCCTTCTGAGCTGCACGATATTCGGTCTTTATTTTGAGCAGTTGTCATGAATGCCTGATTCCTGCCTTTCGTTTTAAGAAGTTCGCTCCCCAGACGATGGGCACCGTTTTTGCTAGCAGAGGATGCACCACCCCTTGCCCTCTGCCAGGTGTCTGCCACACCTGCCTGCATCTGATGGGAAAGAGCAGTTAGCAAAAAGGGCCGTGGGCTTGGGGAAGCCAGGCTCACACAAGACCCTGCAAAACCAGGGAGAGGGCCAGTGGCTATGGAGCAGGAGAGAAGTAGGGATGGGAGTAATGATCAATGAGGGCTTAGAGGAAAGACTGAGGATGTGGAAGGAAGGGGTATAAAGCAGACAGTAAGTGGGGGAAGGTGGACCAGGCGGTCACAAGTCAGGAGAAATTGGGGATGCTGGGAAAGGGAGGTGACTTCAGGGACCAGATGGCTGATAGGGGGTAGGGGACAGCACGAAGGTGGACCACACCTGGAGCAGCTGGGTGCCTTTTCTAGGAAGTGAAAAGCAATAGGAAAGCAATCTACTGGCTGTTCCCCACAGTGCAGATGATAGGAGACATACAGTGGAAGTCCGCCTCTGAACAGCAAACAAGGAAGCTTGCTTTTTTATGTGTGTGTTTAAGGTTGAATTTTGACCCCAAGCTGATGTCATGCAACTCAAGGGTTGGCTGCTTCCCTCTAAAGGCAAAAGAAATCCAAGGAATCAGGTTAAGACGAAGTTACTAATGTTTAAATATCCCTCGGTCTGGGGTGTAGGGAGAGGCTGACTCTGGGGCTTCAGAGGCCGCTGTCACCTTTGCCAGGGGTCAGGAATAGCCACGGCTGTTTATTTGCAGTACATCCTAGGCCCTTTATAAACCCGTGGAAGGACAGGCCCTGCTGCTGCACTGTGCAGTCTAAGGACTTGCAAGATAGGATCATTAGGTGTTTCTTGGTATTATAATGTCACAGTATTTGCGGGTTGGTTTTAAAGCATGTAAGAGCATGTGGAGTGTACTGCTGCAAAAGTTACAAAGCTATAGGCAATAGAGAGTCAGGTTAGATAAGGGGCTAGCTGGGTGGAGCTGGTGAACAATGCACGAAAGTGCTTTTCTTTCACTGATCTTGGTTCAAATTAAGGTTAAATTCCAAGGGGAGTGGATTTTTTTTTTCCTCTCTCAACCTCACGCTCTCTCCAGGAAGAGATTTGAAAGGACATCATTTTCAGTTTCCCAAAAAAAAAAAAAAAAAAAAAATCACAAAGAAAGATACATGTTAATACAAATGTAGCATTCCACAGAGGGGAGCTAAGAGCTGCTGGTGTCGCACCCACAGCTTTTATCCAGCCAAAGCAAGTTCAGCAGTTTCAGCACCTGGCAGGAGCAGGATTGATCCTGTTGTCAAGAAACAGCGATAGCAAAAGCCAGACTACATACAAGCCACAGAGTCCATACAGAAAAAATGCTGATATAAAGGAGTGGAAAATGGGACTATGAAAATAATACATAGAATTCAAGTAATTTTTACTAAAATGGCACAGTTCTTACTTTGAATGGCTTAGAAACTCATACACTTACCCTTGGAAAAAAGGTAAATTAAAATCTCATCTATACGAGTATATAACTGAAGGAAATAGAATATGAATGTTGCTATTAAATCTACAAAATATGGTGCTGTATCTAAAGGAAAAAGGCAACAAGGCTTCCAGGTAGCTACTCTGAGACCTGCCTTTGTTGAGGGGGGGGGGAAAAAAAGTTGGATCAGTTTCTTCACAAAGCAAACTTCATAGAATTTGTTTTGCAACCCGTCCATCATTAGTTTTCTGCTTTAGAGGCAATGTTCCAGGGCACTGTAAGAAAGTGCAATAGGTTCTGTGTCCTTCCAAAATCTGAAAGCAGAAATGTGGTCTCCCCTGTGATAAGAGCTCCCCAGAGTGCAAGGGCCAAGGTGGCACACATTTAATGCTGGCTTTTCTTTGGTATGACAAGAGCTCTTGAAAATCAAAGGGGAAATCTGTGGTCTTGATCCTATGAGATAGCAGGAGTTTGCTATAGGGGAGTTCTTGGCTTTCAAAGGAGCCCACAGGACCTCCGCCCAGACACTGCTCTTTAACTAGAGGGGTGCAGTTAGCTCTGCCATGCTCAGGGCCATTTGTCACCCCTGTGACGGCTTTTGTCTTTTAAGATATATGAGATATCACAATATATTAAGTACCAGAACGAACTACCATTCCCCCTCACTAGTAAGCCACATACACAGTACATTCTATAGAAACACAAACCCAGCCTTTCTTTTCTGAGCTTTGTCTCTTTTTCCCCATCAAAATAAAATATTTTGCCCCATCAGTAAAATGAGTGTTCTTAATATTGACCCTTAGTAACTCCTCATTACCATAAGAAGGCTGCAGCACGGACTTAAAGAATGATTACTTGATGCATCTTTACATGGCTTTACAGCCCAAAGTAGCTGTGCTCGGTGTATTTCAACTGAAGTGTTAGTGTTCCTAGGAATACTTCAGTTAAAAACTACTGCTACTCTATGCCAGTCCACCTAAATAGCATTTTTTTAGTTGTTGCAGAGCACACAGCTTTAATAGCATTGCTTTATCAAACAGTAGTAATTTAGAGTCCATCAGTGCCATAGCTGATGGCTGAATGCAGCCGTTACTGATGGACCTGAAAGCTAAGTTACCAGCTGGATACCCCTCTAGCTGTGAGGGACAGACACCGCTGCCAGGTAGGGCAAAGCTCAAGTGAATTCAAGGTTCAGCCTCACAGATGTGAAGTGCCTGCCAGCGAGGGCGGGTGCCCAATGCGGGCATTCAGCTCTGCAGTTCCGTTCTTGTGATATTCTTCCTTACATCTCTGAGTCCTGCTTTTGACCTCCTCCCTCTTAACGAGCACCAGTGCAGCGTTTCTCACCCCCTTCTCATGACAAGTGCAGTATCACTCTCCCTACTCAGTGGCTGCCATCCCTCACCACCGGCCCTGCCCGCCTCTTGGCACCGCTCCTTGTCATGCTCATGCCAAAAACAGCCTCGCCCCCTCTCTGGGAGCAGAGTAATATTCCTGCCCATCAGATCTGCCCCCCAAATCACTTCTTTCCATTCACATTCCACTAACCTCTACCCAGCCACTATTCTTACAATCCTTTGACTTAGCTCAAATTACAGTGTAATTAAAATCACCGTAGAACACAACTAAACCGACAAGATTAACTACACAATCACTTTGTGGTTTTTTTTTTCTTTTCTTTTCTTTTTTTTTTTTTTTTTTGTAGCAGCCCTACGAGACATCTACCTGGCTTCAGCAATTTTGACTTTTAGATGGTTATGACAGGGATGTATTTCTTTCCATATCGGGTAAGATTCATGGTCCAGCAACAAAAATAAGGGACACAGGCATCAGCATTAATGAAGCACAGTTCACGGAAATGAGCTTCCTAACTCCATTTTGCCATCTTTCTTTCATCTTATCCTTTTGTTATCACTTTCTGCCTCAGATAATTTTCTGTCTGATCTCTTCCATAGCCAGAAAATTTTAGGGAGGAATGGACCACAAATGCACATACTCTGAAGGGCTGTCTAGGACTACATGGAGCATGAGGTCCTGGGGTGATGCTGTGCCTTAGAGAACAAGCACTGTCCTTGGAATCAGGAAAGCACACAGTAGGGGCAGGGAGAGATCATGTAGACCATGTCTGAGAGCAGGAAAGGAGTGTTGTGTCCAAGTCAAGCATCTGCATGCCCAAGAATTAGAAATGCCTTACTGTCTGAGCAATATCTGATAAGTGATATCAGAAACTCACCCTGGTCAGTTTATCCAAGAGAAGACTAATGGTAATCTGTTCACAGTCTCCAGTTATCAAAATGGGGAAGGACTTGGGGTAGTAAATTGCTCAAGTTCTCAGGAAAAAGAAGTGTAAGGAGACCTACTGGTCTAAAGTTGAAAGAAGACAAAGACAGACTAGAAAATAAGTTCAATAACAGCAATAGATTCTCTGTGGAGTCCTTAGTCAGGGATCTGTAATTCCCCACACATCTGTAGTTCTACCTGAAGGCCCGGGACATGCTTTAGGTGTAACAGACCAAGGGGTGCTGGAATTAATGCAGTTCTGGTTGGTATCCAGCTTTCCTAGGCTGAGTGCACCAGAAAAGCAACAGTAAATCAAGGAGCAGGAGCCTGCCATGTGGTTTTTATATGTTGAACCATTCTATAGGGTTTCTTGCCTTTACAATGCATAATAGCTTTTCAAGCCAAGGAAATATTTTTCTTTGGGTTGAACTATACTATATGCTCATATTATCATCACCATACATCGAGATAGTAGCTAGCTAGATACTCGTGTTTTATATGAATCACTTAGGTAAAAGAGTAACTGAATAGGAACTAAAGACATAATTTACAGGTTTTGCAAGTGGGGGTGGTGGTGGTGGAAGGAAGGAACAGGACATGCCTATCACAGGTGGTGGTATATCTCCTACACATCCTGGGTCAAGAGGGTAATATGTGGTTCAGCCTGCCAGACCTCAGCTTGCTTTACTACTAGTGGAAAGTAATAGTCACAGCACCTAGTTAGACACCTGCAGCAGGTGGTTTTAGAAGAGCCCTAAGCAGATAAAATGTCAACATCACTGAAAAAAAAAAAAGACTTTTAATGAGATAGTAGGTAGCAGGTCACTCGATAACAATGGTCGGCTCTACAGGAAATGAAGCTGTGTGAAGGTGAAGTTCTGGATGAAACACCTCGTAACATGTAACGTTAGTCATTTGCAGACTAGATTTCAACGACTGGAAAATTACAAGGATAACGCTGCTACTGAAAATCAGGATGGATAGTTACAACAGGCAGTTGTGGATTTGCTATATTGGACTATTGAGAACAGTCCTGGGGTATTTCACAAAAACACACATTGATGAAAGAGTATTTTCTTTAGGTACAGGCAGTTCAGATTTATAAGAGTCTTACTCTAGTGGCCGTTAGAGCTCTGGGGAAATAAGGTTATCATGAGCGGACGAGCAAAATGTGGAGGAAGCAGGGCATTTAGCTCCTTGAAAAGCAATTGAGCTGAGTTTCTCCATTATGTGATCAAGGAAGAGCAAAACTGTGAAGCTTTCTGGCCTTCGTTCCAGCACATGCTATGGCAGTTGTCGCTGTATTCAAATGTTCGATGCTGCAGTTGTGTAGATACGAGCAGTCCCTCTCGCTCTCCACAGACACCCCTGCACAGGCAGCACAACCCTTAGTCAAGCCTTTGCTTAACACAGAGCGCAGGGTGAGTTTGCACATCTTTGTCCTTGCTCCCCTTGCACTGCAGGCTCTCAGCAGGTGAGCAAACTCTAGACCAAAAGTCCTATAAATGGGTGCAGTTAGTCCGATATGAACTGCCCTTGAGTCAGAACGGGGGAATCACAGCCCAGCAGTGAGCCTTTCTCTGTGCAAAAGGCCAGGCAGACATCTCCAAAGAGTGAATTCCTGAGGCAGATTTCACTCAGGATGCAGATAGATTTGTGTTTTGTTTGTGTTAGGGGTGCATTTTAAAAGCCACTTTTCCCAGCTGGCTCCACTTTCTGTGCTTTGGTTCATGTCCCAGAGCAGTGTCGGCGCACTGAGGATCCCACAGAAATGACATGAAACTGAGAGATGTACTTCTACTGCCCACCCAGCCCAGGGACTACCGTGGAGCTAGCCCCAAATGCTCAGCAGTTGGTTGGGGGGGGCTCCATGCCATCTTGTTGTGCTAGGGATCTGCTTCTCCTGCACTGCGTGACCTGGTAATCTAGACAGTCTCAGCTCTTCCAGCAGAGGTGCAGCCATCAGCTGAGCACAGCCCTGGTTCATGCACCTGTGATGTCTTCCTCACTCTAGCAAGGAGGTGCAGAAACACTGAACGTAGTCCAACAAGCAGACTCTGTAAATGGCTTAGGCTGAGATTTGATTGCCTGAATACAACAGAGATGACTTCAGGCATGGACAGGCGTTAGTTGTTGTTAAGGGTGGGAATGGGATTAAAAATTTGCTTCCAGTCCTCTATGGACACAGAGGTCAGTGGTTCTCTGTCTGCTGGGACCACACAGCCAGATGGTAACTCAAGACTCTACAAGGATTTGCAAAGCACGGTCACCCTCCACCCTTCCTCCCTCCCTTTCTGTCCCGACCTTTCCTTCCCCACTTGGCTCACCAGCACATGCAGCACCACCTCTCTTGGCCACAGCTGGTCTGATCAATATTTACTTGGCTGGTTTTTACGGGCACCTGTTGAATCAAGGAAGAACTTACTTCAGTATAGGATATATCTGGGCCCAAGTAGTCATATGGTCTGAAGGGCCAGGTGAGCATCTCTGCCTTGGCAGTGCATGTGTGTGCACCAGGCGAGGTATCCTGCACCCCTAGGGAAGGGGGAACACGGGTCATCTAGTCAGCAGAAGGCATGACTGCCTACATCGTCCTGCTGCTTAACCTCAGTTACTGCACATAATGCAGCTGACCCCACAGGATAATATCCCTTGGGGGAACGGTCGGTCCCCAAGACCACACTAACCTTTCTGAGCCCTATTCCCTATGACAGATCTGCTAGAAATCCACTCACTTTCACAGTATCATCCCTGTATCATCCCTGTATCTTTGGATGCTCTGAAATTCCACATGTTCCCCTTTGCCTCCAAGGGAGCCCCTCTCCCTTCTGCAAAGCTGAACATTGCTGCAATTGGCAAGAGGAAAAAATAAAATACATCAGGATGTTACAATTCAGTTTTGTTGACTCCTGGGAATCTGTAACCAGTTTCAGAGCTTTTTCTATGGCCCAGTAGCCAAACATTAGTCTATAAAGCAGTCCAACAGGAGTATTATTTTTCTTAAAGGAGTGCAAAATTCCTTTTGTACATATAAAACTTGTTGCTGATATGGTTTTATAGAATCATAGAATGGTTTGGTTGGAAGGGACCTTAAAGACCATCAAATTCCACCCCACTGCCATGGGCAGGGACACCTTCCACTAGACCAGGTTGCTCAAAGCCCCATCCAACCTGGCCTTGAACACTTCCAGGGAGGGGGCATCCACAACTTCTCTGGGCAACCTGTTCCAGTGCCTCACCACCCTCACAGTGAAGAATTGCTTCCTAATCCCTAACCCAACTATTCCCTCTTCCAGTTTAAAGCTGTTGCCCCTTGTCCTAGCATTCCATGCCCTTGTAAAAAGTCCCTCCCCAGCTTTCTTGTAGGCCCCTTTTAGGTACTGGAAGGCTGCTCTAAGGTCTCCCCAGAGCCTTCTCTTCTCCAGGCTGAACAGCCCCAACTCAGCCTGTCTTCATAGGAGAGGTGCTTCAGCCCTCTGATCATCTTCATAGCTTGACTTGAAGCAACTACTGACCAAATAAATGCACATTAAAATTTAAGCCATTGAATGACAACTTTACTATAGACATGGCCCTTACTTTTATTCATACACTGGCAACTCATTATCTTAGACTAATAACAGAGACAGCCCAGAATGAATCTCTGACACCTGTAAATTAGCAAGGACCAGATCTTCCAGATGTTCCCAGTGGTCACCAGTCTGGCACACTGAAAAAGCTGGAGCCTCTCAAGCTGTTTGTCACTACCTTCCTACACAGAGCTGTCACACATCTGACCAGCCAGCTCAGTGCTGCCTAAGCTAGCTAAACTAAAATCAACTGGTTAACCAAGCCCAGCTCATTCTCTACTCACTTGGACAGAAGAAGCCATGACTTTCTAAGCCAGAGAGTGGGAACCATTAGCAATGTCATAAAGAGCTGTGGATGGCTAGAAGTGGCATTTCATGAGCACATCTGAGCCAGAATAGTGCTTTGACATCTGGGAGCCCTGACTGCACTAACAAAGGTGGTAAGATCTGCCTAGAAAATCCTCAGGCTACTTTAGTCAATTCTAATCAGGTCCAGAGTGAAGAAATACAACATACAGTCAAATGCTCAATTAGACATTTCTTTTACCAATTTAGAGATTAAAGTGCTATTATTATTAAATTTCTTTTTAAATGTGTGCTGAGATTTATTGACGAAAATTGTAGAAGGGATCATACCCTATTAAATATAATTCAGTATTTACTATTTTGATACCATAACTTTTTGTGTCATATTTATATCAAGAAAGCCCCAGAAAGACAACTGCCATTTCTGTTGCTCAACCTGTGAGAAGTAAAGGGGAGACGGTCAATTTTCATATTGATTATACAGTGACCAAAAGAGCTAAATGTTGATTAGAAATGTTGTTTTATTTGAAACTTAGAACCAAGGTATCTCGCCCTATCAAACAAGAATTTAGTGAAAAAACTGAATACAGTCAAATTTCAACAAATTTCCTAGCCTTATGCTCACATACCAACTTTAACCTTAGTGAGACACCTACCTTCAAATATTACAACAGCTGTATCTTGCTGTTTTCAAGACTTCTATGTGTAAGCAAAGCAAAGTATTTCTGCCACTTACTGTAACGACTTTTCCTCCTTTTCTATGTTTGAAGCAAGCAAAGCTTCCACACTCATGCGTTTTTGGATTTCACCCAATTCCTTTCTGCTGTTCTGTTCAAAATTTAATTTCTATCTTGCATTTTCGCTGTTACGCTGCTTTAGCAACAACAGGGCAGCCCAGGTGTCCTGATCTGTGCCTTCCTTGTCTAATGGGAACGAGAGTCCCATTCAAAGCTACGATTTATCTACATCTTTCTGTGCTTGCTGACTTGAGCTCACAGCCCTAGGTGCAAAATGTTTGATATGGTGTTTTGGAGCCCCATAGCTCCATATCCATATCCTACACTGTGGACATGGAGCCCTGCATTTGAGGACTGTGGGTGAGGGCAGCATCCCCACCAGTGAGAATATGGCTGAGCGGTAGAGCTGATCTGCCATACCTCAGTCATAGCTTGAAGCATTTCATTTTCTGCACTGCCATTTTAAACCAAAATTATATTAACAAATAGCTGATAGCCATAGCTGATCACATTCCTAATCTATTTGTGCATCTCCCTCTCCTGCTTAATTCTACTGCTAGTGTTTAGTAACCATCATCTGGAATATTGATGTTCTCCATGCATTGGTAGAATGTTAGGGGTGAGAGAGAAAATTTTCCCTATACAAAGCGAAGAAACAAAGGTGATAATTTTATATAGCCTGTTACACTACCAAATGGGGTGATAGTGCTATGAGCATGTGTTGATGGAAACTTCCTACTGCTTGTTATTCTATTTCTAGTCTAGTATACTTTCACAGAGGTTGCATCTGAGTTTGAATAAGCTAAATATCGAAGTGAAGAAATTAACTTTTTGAAAAGCTGATTCTTACTTACAGATATTCGAAATCTTGCTTCTAAGCAAGATTTCAACTTCTAAATTGATATCTATATCAACTTAGACACAGTAGCATTATTTCTCATAGACTGATTTTTGAAAACACTTTACCTCTTTGATCACAAATCTTGTGAAACAATGGCACTACATCAGTGAAAGTCAAATACTAATGAACAAAGTCCTGAGGCTTCAAAGAATGAAGCAGAGTAGTACCAAAGTAGTTTTTCATTTTTGCATCTTAATCTTTTGATTTTTTTTTTTGTTTTATAAGTTTGGTTCTGAAATTAGTTCTGCTAATACTTAGTTCATGAATAAATATACCACAGTTTCCATCCTTTGCATTCTTTGGGAAACCATTACATTTTTCAATTTTAAGTGAAGTACAGTGTGCATATTCATGCATGAGTATTAATCATCACAAATTCATGTAATACATTCTGCAAGGGTTATCATAACCTTACTTCAGCATGGCCACTGGGAAGCAGTTGTGACCAATTCTATCAGGTATATTGTTATTTTACCATATGACAACGGATCTGCTTCTATCATGTTCGGAGGCCACCCAAATAATGATGAATTTCTGTGAATGTGACACTGCACGGACCTTTGGCCCAAGGTAACCATGGAGGGAACATGCCAAACTCCTCCTGATGACAGTGTCTCAGAGAGGAGTGTGACCCTTTGCAGCTGGCGGCTGGCTGTGCAACACACCAAAGCATGCGCACAATTGTGATGGTGCGCTCCAGGACTTGTTGAACAGGGGTTCTTGCAGGTTTTAAACAAAATATGGTGTTTTCAATTTATACATTCTCAACTTTTTAAGTTTCAGTACAAGTTTCAGGTTAAAACTTGAGAAAATAAAAGGTGATTTTTCTTTTTTTTTTTAAATAAAAGATTTGACTAAATGGTGTCCCTGCCCCTCCCTTCTGCCAAGGGAAGGAAAAGAAAACCAACTCCAGGTCAAAGACAGCTTTTCCTTTTCCTTGAGCTATTCAATTTTATCACTTCAGTACACCTTTTCAACCTGTTTTCTTTATTGCCTGGCCCTGCACTCATCATCAGGGTTAGTACTTACTCATCACAGTACACTGTGACTAAGAGTAAAGCACTGCAGGATTTGGCCACTATTCCTGTATTTGATTAATTTTACAACCAAGTCTTGGCAACCAACATGAAGCCCTAAATTCTGAAAACACTTCTGGCTTTGCATTTCTGATGTTTAGTTGAACAGAGTTACTAGGTAAATGTTACCTTAAAATTGATTAAGTTAATGGCAATATTTTACAATTAACAATAAAAAAGCACACTCCAAACCCAACTCCTTTTGCAGACTATTTTAATAAAGGGATTATAAAATAGAAAAGAGAGAGACCGGTAACCTGAGATGCTATTTTGGAATGCAAACTTTTAGTTCAAATGTGCAAGCTCAAACTTAACAAATGTTTAAAATATTTGAGTTTTTCAAATGGTGCCAAAATAAACCATGTCTTTTCTAAAGACTACATATTTAGCTAGGCACTGGCAATGTAAATCTTTCAACCATTTCAAGTATTTGTTTAAAAGCCTCCCAGAACACGTGTGCTCCCAACAAAACTGAAGAATGAAATGTTTAGACCACTGAAGCTCAACAGCTGACTTATAATCAACCTAATATGAGAACACCACTTTGTTTTTTTGGACTTGTGAATACATTTTATTTACCAATGCATGAGAAGAACAAACAGAGAAAGTCCAGTTCTGCAGACCTGATGTGAAATGGTACAGCGATAAGAGTCAGTACATGTAATGCTGCGATCATAGCAAGCACAGTATCAGAGAAACTGCCCGTCAGTGATTTCATATGCCTCACAGTTTATTCTTGTATGGAAGGAAAATCTTCTGGGGTACAAGTTAAAAAGAAAAAAACCAACAAACCTAACAGCCTTCATCTGGAATTATTCTAAATGAAGAAAATAAAGGCATAGAGAAATCCTGACATTTAGATAGCAGACTCATTTGTGTACGTGGATTAAAGATGTTACAACTCTTGATCACCTGGTAAGGATAGTTATAAAGCCATTTAATTAGAAAATTAAGTTATCTTGTAAAACATCCTGTGATTTGGAATAAATAAATAAATAAATGTGCCTATGACAACATATCGACATTACTAAACTGTTTCAATATTATGGCTTTTATGAATGCAATTTTAATATTACCCTACATTAATGATTAACTAATGAATCTTATTTTCTTGTGAATATATTTAAAGAGGAATCAAACCGACTTCATCTACAGGATTCCACTAACAAGACAGCTGGCTCTGAACTTTTCAAATATCAGCAGTTTTCCCAACAATAGTACAGAAAACCATGCCACCAATTTTGAGCTGTGGGCTGAATGAAAAACAGTACTCAATGACTAAAGGTCCACAGTTCTTTTCTGTTAAAGTTGATTTGTCACAATATTGTTAATTAGTGAGGGCTTAGGGAAGGCTTACTATGAATATAATTACAGTGCTGAAAAGCATTAATAACGCTCTTATCCCGAGCCAACATGATGCTATTTACATATTTTACCCTGGCATATACCAGAAATGGCTCCCAATGCATAACGTGATGCAGGATCATCAAGAGAAACACACAAAATCTCACAGGGGAAGGATGTTTCTGGGTATCTCAGTGTTCTTCAAGACAGCAGGGACACTAATTGGACCAGTAATTACAACCGTCACCATGAGCATTGCCTATGGTGAGCCACTTTTCTTCATGAACTGCTATTCCATCAGGAGGCAAACAAATTCCTACCCTGGGTATGTAACCTGATGCAATCTCATCCTTCTCATAAATTAGGAGAGAAGTGACAATTGCATTTGTCTGTTCTACAAGGGCAGGCTTCTTTTCACTTTCAGAACTCTGCGCAGACATCAATCAGTTCTCAATGAATAAACTATATGATAAAAGCCAATTAACCTGTGTTATCATTGTTGCCTATTTCTACTTGCCAGACAAGAATTCCTGCCCTCATTACACTGAAAGGCAAAACTCAGACTGGGTTCAATGGGGCCAGAAATTCACCTGAGGGCACTGAAGGCTGGGCCTGCGTCACCAGACCTGTGTGACTTTTGCTGTTCACTTCAATTGGTGAAGAAGCGAAAGTGTTTTGACTGCGCCACATAGATGCTTTTGCAAACTCCCCTGAGGAGCCTAGGCACCTCCTCAGGGCCTGCATATCTTTTATGACTGTCACTAAGGGATTTGCCAAAGACCACACACCAGGTTGTCAGCAAGGAAGAGGGAGAACCCAACCATTTCTGAATCTTCGCCTCTCAGCACAGTAAATTTCCCAAGGTCTTTTTCAAAGAAGACAAACATCCCTAGCTGAATTTTAAAAATCAATACCTAATTTAATTATGATTCAAAGTCATTTATCTACAGGATGATAAAAACTCCTAACTGAAAAGCTCACTGAATCTCAGGCTACTTGGTACAGGACATAAGACAGAGTCAGGAAATATTTTTTCACCTTAGGTACAATGTGTCAAAAGGAGAATTATGAAGCAAAATTATCACCTAGTTTTACTGAATCAAGTATTACCCACGACCAGATGTATCTGACATCAAGCCTGCTAGATGGCTTTTGCCTGGCCAATCCTCCTTTCCCAAACAAAGCCAGAGGACACAAGAGGCTGGAGGTCAAACAGTCTTGCTGTATGAAGCCTGCACTCACAAGATTATTAGCTCAGAGGTGGAAAGACTCGGGGGAAGGTGAGGAGCTCTCGATACTTGCATTTCCAAAGTAGCAAACAAGCTTCCTCATCAAAACTGCCAAGGAGTAAGAGGGAAGATCTTTACATCTAAAAGTAAGTAGTTCAAAGTCAGATTAAAACAATGGCTAAGAATAAATGTATCATTTTCACAGTGAAGGAAAGTGACCTTATTGTCCTGCAGGGATCTTTGTCCCAGAGCCCATGTTGTTCAACTTAACTAAGAAATCACCCTGAAAAGGGGTTTAATTTGCAGATGGTGGTATTTCATATCACCATATTCAGCATGGAGATGTTGATAATACTATGTTACTGTGAGTAGTAAAGATGAGCTGTGAGAAGAGAGGGAATAGAAACTCACAATCACCAGTGAATGCACGCTAAAACAACAGATGATATTCAGCACCCATAAACCGAAGTCATGCATTCAGAAAACAGTTCTGTATTGGTACACCCTATGACGAACTCTGCTGAATGACAAACTGAGGAATGAGATCTAGAGTTGTTGTTATTGCTACAGAAATATTAATTCCAAGAAATCATCTGTCATTAAGCAAATCCAATGCTAAAAATGATTACAAATAGTACAGAGAATAAAACAGACAACATCATTATGACAACTGTTAAAGTCACAATTTGTCGGTATCTTGAATACCAGGCAGAAATTTGATTGTATCATCTCAGTAAAAACACTGCAAAACTAGAAAAGAAATAGATTAGCATGACAAGGCCAATTAAAAACACAAGACGGTTTCTTCACAAGAGACTAGGGCTTCTCTCTGGAAAAGAGATGGTGGGGGAAGGATGTCAAATAGGTAAAAACACAAGGGACATGGAAACAATATGAACAGGGAATGGTTGTTCACCTTTTCTCTAATACAAAACTAGGTGATAGCAAATGAATAGAGCTGGTTTATAACAAAGAAAAGGAAGTATTTCTTTACTCAATGCATCATTAATTGCATAAGTCCTCAAGACAGGAACAAGTAGATACTAAAAGTTTAAATGGATTCAAAAACAGGTAATGAAAAAATGCTGCTAAATACAAAGACAACACCTCTGGCTCAAAAAGCCTCTAAATAACAAATTGCTGGGAGACCATTTGAGAGAAAATTCACTAGTGCTGGCCTGACTCTACACCCTTTCCTAGGCATCTCCTACAACTTATTGCCAAGGGCTATCTTTGGGCTAGCTGGACCTTTGGTCTAGCACACTACAGTAGTCCTTACATTTTTATCTTTATTTCTTCCTCACCAGTTCCTTACAGCAGAAATAGTTCAACAGCACTGGCAGTTCAGGAGATCTTGTCTTTCACTTAGTGCACTAAAGCTCAATGAGGACAGTAGGAAAAAGGGCAATTGAGTTGCCCAAGCGCTGGAAAGTGGCACACAGGTGATTGTGGAGGGGCTGGGAGCTGGGGGGTGACAGTCCTCTGCTCTGGAAGCATTAAACTTTCTTCCCACTGAATAGGTGTTGGGGAGAGACTGCAGACTAACTGGTTATCTTAGGACTCACCAAAGGTCAAAAAGGAGCACTTCAGAAGTTTCTAGAAGTGACTTGGGTAAATTTGGCTTGGAGGAATGCTACTCATTCCCCTGCAAGGAGTTAGGTTTGGTCGACTAAAATTAGGAGGAGCTTAGGTCTGCAGATGATAAAGGTTTAACAGGGAAGTGCTTGAAAGGAAAAACGAGCATTGAAATGTCTCCCCCTATCCAAAATTAAAACTTCACTTCAGTTAAACCGCCCTATCATGACATCTGTACAAGCAAACATTAAGAGGGAAGACAGCATACCAACATTAAACACAAAGTAGAGCAGGTAAATGGAAGCCTTAGGAGCTACATCCACTCTGCCTGAGCTGTCTGCTCCTGGGAGTAGCTTAAAGCGCATCGTGATTCTGAGATCTGTTACTGAATTTGGGCTGCTTACATATTACAGCTGCCTTCTCAAGCAGGTTTATACAAGCGCTGACCTGACCCTTCTGCTCACCTTTGGTCATGTGACAAAGACATACCAAATACAGGGAGATGTTTGGGTCACAAATATAACGCTAGGTCCAACTCTCCTGTATCTGTAAGGTCTATTACGTCTGTGTATCACAAATTTTCCTCCTCATCCCTCAATTTCTCCCCTCTCTGTAGGGGTCTATCCTTCAGCCTTTGAGTTCAGTCCCAGGGCACTTCAGGAGAACACAAAGCAGAAGGTCACCAGCTTGGCCTCAAACCCAACCTGGATGGCACTCCTGCACTGCAATCAGAGGTCTAGAAGAAGCAGGCAAAAAGCCTTGTAGGAAACAGGTGAGGGAACCACCTTACACTGAAAAGGCAAATTTTGACTCTGTAAGGCGGTTTCTGAATATCTGAGGTTTTCCCTCATAGGAAAGGACAGAGGAGTGACTAAAAACAATACAGAAAACCTTCCCCATGTCTGAGACACTGTACAATGTCACAAGGCTCTCATGTTGCAATTTATGAAGCTGTACCTCTCGTGAAACCTAACTGAACATTTCTCTAACACACACTGAAAACGCCATGTACTAGCAGTAGTTATTCAACCCTTGCATAAAACTGTATGTGTATCCTTCCCTTAGATGTAGCCACAGTCACTAGCTGCAATTCAATGGGCTATGAGTAAGGAGGAAAAAGTCTCCAATATGGTAGCCAGGTATTTCTTGAATGTGAACCTACTTTATCAATTAATAGATTTAACACACAAATACTGGACTGTTTGCAGTCTCACATATAACATCAGGGATTTACATTTTGAAACTTTTGCAGGATTTTGCACCTGAAGCCTGCAGCATCTGAAAACATGATCAAGCTGTGCCTTGCAGCAGACTATAGTCCTGTAACACTGAGAGGACAGACTGTTAAAATAAGCATCTACATAATTTTTCACAGTACACAGTGCCAAAATGCATCTGCTTAAAAACAAATATATGTTTGCAGCGAAACATTTCAACAAATCACAGAACTCAGCAGCAAAGTAGTTAAACATTTATGATTTGATTTTATCTCAGCTTGGAATGTCGCTGGAGTGTCCCACTTCTAACAACTGTTTGCTAAGTTAAGGCTTTGGTGTTTACACAGTGCTGAATGAAGCAGCCTGGTCACCAGATGTGAATGCTTCCTTAGACTAGAGCTTTCAATCAGATCACGGTCCTAATGGTCCCTGCTCCAACCTTCTTCCTTAGGACGTCCACCAGCCTTTCCAACCTGAGAGGGGGCAGGGGAGAGGGAGAGGAGAGAAAAAAAAAGGAAGCTAACGTTAGGAATGTTCTGTCTGAAAGAGACAGTGTTTGCACTGAACCAAGCTGTCCTGGTGGTGGTCACGCTCAGAAACAAAGCACTACTGTAAAAGACAGACATTAAGGGAAAATGCAGACAACTTAGGGAAAACTTTTTAACCTACAACCCAACCCATTCGCAGTCAGTGATATATATCAACTCACTTTTCTTTTGTAGCATATGTAGTATCTGAGGTCCCCGTAAGGCATCAACACAAAACCCTGTGCAGCAATCCTGTGGCACATATACACTTTGGTGTAAGCAGGACATTTGATTCTTGCACTTTTATAAATATGAGTGGTCCATGGCTCTTGTTAAATGTAACCCTTAGCTGTTGTTTCCCCTTAAAAAATACCCTGCCTGTTATCCAACAGATACTTCTACTGTTCAGTTTATAAATGTATGCCTAAAATCCCATGTATTTTATGTCAAAAACTTTTTCAAAATACTCAACAAGCCAAGTTTCTGAGGATGTGGACAATGATATTTTGAAGGTGGTCCATATGATTATTATGCCAACACAACTACAGAAAAATGAGCAGTCTAAGTAAGTAGGACAGAGAGCTGCCTAATCCTCTCTTTGTTTTAAGGCACAGGCTATAAGCATGGCTTAATTTGTTCTTCTCTTTTGTTAAAGTATGTGGGCAAATGCAAAGGGCTAAATTTGTTCAGCATTTTCCATTTGCACACATTTATCTTCAGCACTCCAGTAATCATGCATTCAAGCTATTTCTTCAATTTATCTGTATTTTATGGAATCCTTCAATGAAAGCTCTCCCACAAATAAACTAACCATATAAAAGCAGACACTGTGTGTAACAGAAAGCTTTTAGAGCCATGTCCAGCATATTATACACACAACTTCTATAATGGATAAAAAGAGTTGCAGGTTCAAACAGCTGTATCCACTGTTGCAAAGTTGAACATTTTTTCTTAACTGAAAAGACAGGTTTTTTTAAAAAAATATATTATACAACATAAGGAATGCAGATAGGAAATAAAAATAACACAGCTTTATCAAAACTCCAAAATTCATTTTATCTCATGGATGCATTAGAAACTTCAGTGCAGGAAAACTAGTTAACACGTCTTAGATTTATTGCCACAAGTCATGACTAATGCACACGGTACGTATCGAAACACTCTTGTTTTCCAGGAACCACCAAGCACCACGAAGCTACACCTTTCATTGTACTCACCAGGTGACTTAATTCCTGAAATGAGATTAAGAATTCACCACCCTAATGTAATTGTCACACACCAGGAAACGTATGTGGAAAGTTCAGCGGCTTGTAGCTGTTCCACAGGGACTCTAAAGGAGTGAAAGCATAGGTGAAAACCTACTGCTTAGCTACTCATCCCCCTTCAGTTTTCCAAGTATTGCTTTTCCTTTTTAGCCAGCTAGTGCATTTTTCCTGTTTTTGTAACATACATCTACTGCACTTCTTCGTTTTTATGGATGCAGCACCCAGACAGTCATAACTCTGTGCAGTCAGTCCATGTAAGCATAAAGTCAGGACTTTCACAAGTTATTTGCTCCTGAAAGTTTTCCCACAGTGGATAAATCAATGTTTTCTGGGTTCTAAGGGTTTTAACTCAGTTCCTGATAGGTTATAGTTTCCTCAGCCTCTCTTACTGAGAAATTTCCCTGTTAAATCAGCTGTTAATCCACATCCAATTTCAGAAAGCAATGGCAGATCAGTCCTCACTTTTAAGAGCGTGTATGTTCAGAAGCATTGCAGCTTTCTCCACCACTTTAACTATTACTGGAGGTCTCTTTCTCTCTCACACTAGCATCCTCTCTAATGTGCTTCAGAGACATAAAGTACAGGAGAAACATTTCAAACTGGACAAACAGAAGGTTTGGGCTGCAGGTTGTTTTCTGGGAGACAGCAGGAAAATAGTAAAATCTGAGATCATGGCTTATATAAATCACTGTTCAGTTAAAAAGAAATACTGCGTGGCTTACAGAAGTGGGGGAAAAACAACTTCAGTAATTGAGGTTTCTTTTGGGAAGACATAGGTTGGAGGTCACTGCTTACACACTGTCCTGCAACTGGGCTCAGATGTGCACCACTCTGTGACCAAGCAATGACACTGCACACCAGAGCAGAACAAGTTAGCGAAGAGCTGCCCACGTTTGAAGAGAAATACCACTGGGATGAAAGTAGCTGTCTTCTGTTTAACCTTGAAACTGTCAGGCTTCATTGAAAATAATGAGGCTTAACAATCATAGCTTCTGCTTTTCAAATGAATGATGACTGAAATCATCAAAATGAGGTATCCTGCACCAAATACAAACCATGCAGGGCTTATTTGCCTTTTGTTTCAGTCATGTGTGGATTTGTAAATTTATTTATTCTTTATTAGAAGAAAGAAAAAAAAAGCAGCGGGGGATTAAGAAACCATACCTTTGAAAGAGATTTAAACAATAATGTAAAAGAGAAACTGTAACAGCTATTTATAAGATAGAATAACAGAGGGCAAAATTCACCCCTACACAGACACAAGACCCAATATACCACTGAAATCCCACTTAAGCCTACAAAATAATGCTATGGGCTGAATCAGTGGTTAATAACTCTTGATACAGGCCTCAGGGGGCTTTTCGGGACGATAATCCTGGACTCTTTGTTCACCAAGGGCCCAACTCTGCCATCCCGACTCACACTAAGCCACATTTTTCTTTGTGAGTAACAAAAGGCAGCTAACAAGGCCGTTTGTGTCAAGGAGGTACCACTACCTGCAAGGGGCGAGGGTGGCAGAATCGCCCCTTTGTTGATAAGGTTCTGTACCCAGCCCGGTGGGATGCTGCGGGCAGCTCCTTTCGGAGGCTGAGCATTTTAATCTGTGGTAAACTGAAAGAATAGTCTTATACCCCAAGATCAAAGGTAACTTAAATACCTAAACAGATGAATAGGAGGTGCTGGGAAGTACCCTAAAAGTCTCAGTGTTTGCAGAGTTTTATTCAAAATATGGAAGACACTGACCTGAAGAAAGCAACTTTTATTACTTTTGTCAATCATGATGTATCTGCCAGTATAATCTCACCAGATTTTACTGAACTGAAAGCAGTACTGACTACGACTGTATCCTAAGACATAGATTTAACAAACAACATTGGTTTTTTTGGTTGTGAAGGAAACAGTCTTCACAGTATAAATTAAATGTGCAACATGACACTATCTTCTCCTGAGATGTAAGCACAGATATTCACTGAATTTCATCTCACGAAGAAACCAAACAAGTGATTCAAGAAGAAAGTATTTGGGTTTGTATTTTAGGTCAGACAGAAGAATGATACGGTGCACTACTCTGTTGCAGTGCTGAAGGTCCAAATGTGCAAGGACAGACAGACACCTTTAGGAATGTTCAACAAAGCCTCTTAAAGTCTCACTCCTCATTCTCACAGATTTCAGTTTCTTGCTTGGAGACTTTGGAAAATCCCAGTAGATGACCTTCGCTATTTCTTGGTACTTAAATAATTCTAGAAAATCTGTTCCTTAATAAATAAATTCTTTTAGCAAATGCCACTTCAGCATTCTCTACACAATTACTGTATGCATGCATGCAAAATGAGTACAAAATGACATATAAAATACAAGAACAAACTATGTATTCAGATGGATAGGTATAACTTTGGTTTTATTTATACTGACTTGCACATATCCAAAGTCAAAAAGTCCTGTTTTTTGGGATAGATGGAATTTGCATCCATGAAAAGCACAAAGATGAGAGCTAGAAATACTCTTTATCTGCACTACCTACTTCTGCAATGCTCATTTCAGCGCTTCCAGGAAACGGAAAAATAAAAAAAACCCATGAATTAGGAAAGGGACATCTGGTGCACCATTATTTTTAAGTTAGCAAAAGACACATCATTGTGAAGAGTCTTGAATTGCAGTGGCTTAATGCTTCCTCAATACAAATTTGGAATTAAGCAGGTGAATCTGTGTTTTAATACAGAAATCAAAAGATCTCCTTGAGGAGCTCGCTGCTATGATATTACTAGTTCGAATATGTACTTTTAAAAGTGTTGCTAAGCTTTAAGAAGGTCCTCATCTTCAGAGAAAGGCTACCTAAACAAGAAGGTTGCTAGGTGTGTCTTCCCCAAGACAAATTCTCAACCATTCTCAACTTCTCTTCCAGTTATTTCAAATTGTGTTCTCTTATCACCTATGTATTCATCTGACAAAATGCCTGTATGGAGTGTATGTTGTTATATGGAGTGCTCTTACACAGCTCCCGAACTGTTTGACAATCTGCTTCGCTTTTTAGCAAAGCCGTACACAGCTTTACTCTCTTGAGTATAAATAATTTTGGTTTTAGAATCAGTCTCCACAAAGCAGACTTTAAAATCCTTACTAACAGAGAAGTTTGTTCCGGGAGCCCGGAAGCTGGATGTATAGTTGCAAAAATGTTACCTACTGGTCTCTACTGCTGACTCTTATCTGCATTTTTGGTTTGCTCTCTTCTTTCATGCTGAAGAAATCTAGCTCTGAACTGTAGCTTGGGATCAGTAAAAACTCCGCAACTGCGTAAATCCACATAGATCAGTACATCCTCCCACACTGTTCCATCCCTGGCCAAAGGAACTCACCCCAAAGGAGAGCAGTGGCCTTTATCCACAAATTTTGAATACGACAGAGTGATACAGTCACAGAGTGACCTTCCAGGCCATCATACCCCAGAAACAGCCAAAATGGACGCCCAACTGAAAGAAAAGGGCATCCTTCAAGTAGTCTACATCCTAATCTGCAAAGCAATATATTGACTAGCCAAAAACAATAGCTTCTACCTGCAGATGGAGGAGTTAAGCGATAAAAACAAAGCCCTCCTGGATTTTGAAATGCTATATAAAGGTTTATAAACCTAAACTATAACCCTTGGTTATCTTTCCAGTAGATAAGATTAGGCTCAGCTATGAAGACGGCCTTACTTGCGTGATTTCTGGCTTCTTGTGGAATGTGTTTTGTTAACGCTAATTCGCTTCAGAAACTAAACATTTGAAAATATATATATAT